>NW_019524896.1:549096-636235 GCF_002814215.2 Seriola lalandi dorsalis | reverse complement strand
ACTGTTGTCTCTTCTGTCTTGGTGTGTGGCAAGCTTTTAAAAACGCTCGTACTGCCATGAACCAACAGCGCTGATTCTATTGTTTATGTTCTTTTGTCCATACACTCAAATTTACACAAATCAAAATCCAACCAGAAAAGCAAACATCTTAACTTTACAAATCTAAAACCTATCTTGTATCCATGGTGACCGCTTTCCTTCCTGTTTACATCATCCAGAGAATTGTTTAGTCCTGGAAAAACTACTATTATTTACGGCGTGTTAAAAACTTGTGGATATACAGAGGAAAGAAATCATAGGATGTTGTGACTATAACATAAGCATGTAAATAGGGAGTAAAACCTGAGGGGTAATGCCAAGGCTTCAGATTCATTTCAAAATCATTTGTTGTGCATTCACTCATACATGGAATTTATTTCGGTGACACAGAATAGAAAAGATAAAATCTATCTGAAATTAGGTAAAAGGCTCATAAAGTGGAAATAAATTTTAACTTCTTTTCCGGCATCCTCCTTGAAAAAAGAACTCGTGTGTGAGTTTTTTAATTGAGATGCTAGTTTGTAAATTGAATTTTTAATTTGGCAGGATTTTCTCTCTCTAATGCTGCCTTGCCTGATGATACACTGCGTCATGACAAGAGGCAATATGGCCTTCCTTGTAGCTGGGGCTTTTGATTGGCTCCTCAGGTAATCACTCATTAATTCCTTTGTCTTCATTTTGCTTGCAATAGATGGATGTGGGATAAGGAGAACCAGTGAATTAGTGAGTACTCTCCAAAACCCCTACAGGCATAGTGCTGGTCCATGTTGAGGGCACACCATTCAAATTCAGCACACAAGTGGCACATGCTGCTTCCACCCATCTGAATAGATGGCATGTGCTGCAAGCGGACAAAAGAACTACACGAAGGCCAACTGCACTGCAATCAGCACAGTCCGGCAAACACACATCTTTATGTGCTCTGGCATCACTGAATCCTAATTGAACGCACATTGTTCTGTCTCTGGCAACATCTGCAAGTTTGGGTTGACTGACAGTAGCAGAATAACACAGTAGTGTTACAGGTTTCTATTGGCCTACCTGATAATTAACCTTTTTTTTTTTTTTTACAAGTTATTCAAAGCAAGTTCATACGGTTAAACTCACATGACACAATTTAAATGCTGCAGCTCAGACATATTTGATGATTATTCTGGCCTCATTCATAAACAGGGTTTATCTGATGCACATTATGAGCATAAAGAGAGACGAGGCCGTTTTTGTTGATCCTACAATTGAAAATGTATCATCTCACTTCACTTGGATTAACCGTCATAGCATAGAGAGGAAAGCCATAGTGTATTTGGGCACATGTTACTCTCTTAATCCCAGGGAGTGACTCACCATCATGATGTAATGCTTAGCAATAGCAGTTAGCTCATCTCGGCTACTCTGTGATTGGCTGGTTTCCTCAGGTGCCAAGCCGCCTCAACCTTTGTGTGAAGAGCAAAAAAACAAAACAAAACAAAGAAACAAGCACATCTTTTTGGGAGTGAGGAACAAAGTGAGATGTGCAGTATGAGCAGGATTTTTGGGACTTTGTTTACTTTCTAAATTGGCACAATTCTCAGTGAGGACATTCTTGAGGCGAGCATCCTCTGTGGTTCCATGGGACTTTCAGACCATGCCAGCAAATGTCCAGAATGACTTATGTCACTGTGTACTGTTCCCAAGCCCTGGTGGCACAAACTCAAACTGTGTTCTCCATCTGCAGAGTCTCAGATATTTTATATTCTGTCTATAGATTTCATCTAATCTTAAAGAAAATGTGGTCATGAGAAATAATGTAGAAGAAGTTGTTCGCAATTCTTATTGAAGTCTAGTGGAGTTCTCTTTTCAAGTGGCCTTGGTGTGAATTCAAATGGCTGTGTGTGCAGAAACAGCACGTTCAAGAACAACTAGTGAATTCAGCTGATGAGACAAAAACATATTAAATAGTAACTTCAATAAATTTTTAACCTGTGGAAAAATAAAAGAATATTGGGTTTGCGTTTCTAGGTAATGGTCTAGTGATGAGGAGGTATTCATTTCTGAAATGGAAAAACAGCTAAATCAACTATCAGAGATAACAGACTTTGGTGCCTTTGTGCACCCGAGTCAAAGAAGCCAAAGGTGTCCAACCTTAGCAAGTATAACACAGTGTGTGTATGTATATATATAAAAACATACCGTGTCCAGTTCTCCTATGTGTATATTGCTGTTTAGTAATGCTATGGAAACGTGATGAAACGCAGACACATCCAGGAGCTGTTGATTTGACAGCGGCTGCAGCAAGACTCTGTGGACCGTTTGATCAAACTGATGTGTCATATATCATCTAATTATCTCGTAAAATTCAACCCACAATCTAATACGGGAGCTGCATATAACCAGATCCCCTCCTCTGCTGTCCATATATAAAAACTGCTTGTGAACACTGATGAGGTCACACTGACGAAAATAAATGTGTGCTTTTGTATCGGGTTGGTAGCAGGTGGTTGCAGGGCGACATTGTGTAGGTGATGAGAGGGTGTGGCTGTTGCCATAGCAGAAACAAAGTGAGTCTGAATACATTTAATACCCTTAGGTCTGTGATTCCCCATTACATCTACCTTAATGTATCTGTAGTGTGTCACATATTAAAAATGGGCATCAAATGCTTGGTCAGGTTTTTGGATTTAGGTCAGGAACTATCTGAATGAATGATGAAAGTGCAAGCAAACATGTCTAACTTTCAAAATATATTTCATCACCTTTAGTTAGGCATTGAGCAGGTCCTGTACTGTGGGGAACAAAATATAGCAAAAAAAGTATTGTTTTGGTATTAATATTGAAACTCAGGGACTGTATTTTGAACATTTTCAAATGATATTGCAGGGAATATATAAATTTACAATTTGTTGTGTAAAATGTAAAAAATTGGGACCATTTGCGCATGAGATTGCTCAGAATTCAATACTCTAAAGTTAAAATATCATCCACAGTATTAACTTCCTCTTGCATTATACAGAGGTTCATGCTAGAGAAACATAATGATGTAGAAGTCAGAGTGAACAGATTGATAAACCAAAAAGAATAACTACCCCAAGCGTGTTATTATGAAGTAATAATTAATTTACTATTTTCTGTGCACACATCAATATGCTTTGCCCTCAGTTTGGCAATCCGTTCTCACAGATGGAGAAAGGAGCGCTCTGTCAAGACGCACCCATGGCAGCGACGTCAGTATGGTCGTCTGACCTTCAGAATAAAAGGGGTGAGGGTGAGATAGTGTAAAAGTAGTTTAATTTGATAATTATACGTACTGAGTAAAAGTAAAAACACAAAAACAATAGGTTATTTTACACACGTATGACGCTCAGTGACCATCAACCACTCGGAGGTACACGGCCTATTTTATTTATTTATTGATACATAATTTATCACATGTGCTTCAACAATAAAAGATGAATTGCGCAATGGCAAACATGCTGTGATCGGCATCAGCTTATTAAGTATGTGTGGAACATAATAGTAATAATAACATTTTCTGCTTTTTGGAAATTAAGTACTGCCTTACATTACTTTACATAACCCCCTTTTTTTAAATTAACTATAAAGATAAATGAATAAATATTCCTTCAAAATGTTCCCTAAATCGTGCATGAGGATTTCTAAGCCAGTGTTTTTTCCATATGACCCCAGTGGCCTTCTTTTGTCTTTACAATGAAGAAAACGCACCCACTTTCATCTGAACATTTAAAGACAATCCCCCTGATTTGACCCAACAGAGGGTCCATTCCATTATGTGTTTATGGTCAGGCCGCTGTGTTTGATGAGATCAGGAGAGGTCTGTAATTTATTAGGCTTTCACACTAACAGCATTGTTGAAGAGCCGCTCCTGAAGAAAAGCCCCAGGAGTGGCTCCCTGTGAGCCAGGGAGGCAGACAAAGGTAGAGGGCGGCAAGTGGGAGGAGGGGTGGAGGATGAGAGGGAGGCGGGACACAATGCAAAGTGTCGTCAAGGAGGAGCCGCTGGGTTGGCAGGCCACTTCAACCTCTGGATTCATTGTTTCCCTTTCTGCTGTCGCAGCCCAGTTTTATGTAATGAAGCTCGCTGATAGCAATAATAGTTTTTGACATTTTTTTTTTAGATGTTCACTCTTTGATTTAATTTAAACATGATACTGTTGTCTGGTATGACTTTCCACAATTTCCAGTTTTCCTGCTGCATTAAAGATGATGGACAGTGTTCACGTTGCGGATCCAGGGCACTGCTGAGAATTTCTTTTCTTGGATTTTTTCTTTACTTTTCTTGATGATAAATTAAATGAATTTGCATGAGTTGAATGAAACCTCACATGTTGTGAAAAGGGAAGGTTTGCCTCGAATTCTAAGGCTATGTGATGTGTGTGTTTCTTGTTTTTCCTCACAACATAATGTCTAAAAATAAGACGAGGCTCTGACGCTATTCTGGTAAACTGATTGCTGCAAAAGGAGCAAATTTTTTGCTCGTGTATCGTGGCCTGATTATGTCTCTGGAGTGAATAGCCGCTCTCCTGACTGACAGCTGTCTCATTTTATCTGCAAGGCTTCTCTGCATAATGCGCTGCTCTGCTGCTTTAATAAGCTACCGTAACTGCAAAGTTCTGTTACTGTGTAATTATTTTGCACTATTAACAGTTCAGAAATGCACTGTGCCTGCACGTGAAAATGGATACCAAAAGACTTTTTGCCCCGGTTGGAGGACAGAATTTGTTGTGTTGATGATACATGAATGTTGACAGGTGATAAAGGAACGCTCTTAGTTTCTTTGGCACTCGTTCACAATTTTCTTGGCACAGTTGTTTTGTAGTTTTCTTCTCCATATTATTTGGCAGCTTGCAGTGTTTGTGCTGCATGACTTACTGTAAATGCTTAAAATGTTGAATGTAAATCCCTGGCATATGAATGTGTGAAATGGAAGTATTGCAAATCCGCAGCCTGCACTTGTTGACTCACAGTATCATTGCATTTTGGCCAATACTGCGGGTTTTTTTTTTTTTTTTTTTGAAAAGCACATTATTGGCAAATCAATAAACTCCCAACTAAGCTCTCTGAAGTCTTTTCAATTTTTAATCTAATGCCAGCAGCATCTACTTTCACCCCCTGCCAAAGAACACGTCCAGAGTAAAGACGCATATGACTTCCCTGTCATGGTCGATTATGAGGAGGACAAACCAAAGAATATTTAAAAAGGTGTTTTTATGCTTTTGTACCCTTTTTTTTTGTATATCTTTATGCAACTTGAAGGTTAAAATAACATGACCAATTATATTTAAGTTACAAGATTAAAAAAATGTTTGATGCCTTCATTCATGTTAGACGTCAGACTTATATCAGCTCTTTTATGAGTTTTACTCCATTCCTATCTATCTTTTATGACAGATTGGGAGGTAAATGTCAAATGAAGACCAATGCTCTGTCTGAACACCAGAAGGATAAAATATGTTTACATTGCAGGAACAAAGGGAGCGTGTCATGCTGCATATGATTGATACTGGCTCGCAGTACAGGCAGCCAGATGGGTCGAGCTCAGACGACTCAGCATTGAGGGTCCAGGGCTTGGCCTTTTTACCCGAGCCAACAGAGGTCTGAGAGACTGTGATGCCTAAAGGCTCCAGCTCAAAGGCTCGTAATGTGCTTGGCATGGCTCAGTGGCACTCTCACCTCAGTGACACTGCACTGAATCTGCGCAACAGCAGGCTATATTGAATTTATAGTCCTGAGTAGCAGTATATGTTTATTAGATTCACACATTAAAAAATGGCGCCATCAAGATTAATACAGCTGTGTCCACACTGGCGAGATCTTTTCATTTACCACTTAAATGAAATATTCCACTCTTCTTTGAATATGACACCATCATGATGTTCAGCTTATATGTACATCGATTTGTGGAAATTTCTACAGTATTATTTTGTGTCTTGTGCAATAATGGTGATTTATCCCTCGGTAGTTGCTATCATTATTCAGCATCACTGTGACTGGTGAGCCATAGATAGATCACTTATCAGTGTCTGACCCACTGTCAGCATGAAAGAACGAGTCTAAATGCCACATCACGCTCCCATTTTCGAATGTTTGTCTCACCGAAATGTTTCTCTCTCTATCTCAAAGAAAGCATACTCTGTTGTGGCTCGCTAACACAGTGAAAGCCCACTGTTGTTTTTGACGGTGCTTCATTCAGCCCCACTGCCCTCTGTAGCCGGCCAACCAGATCACTTAGTTTGCCACCCTGTGCCATTGAAACCTCCTGGGACTTTGTCGACTCCCACTTCCCTGGATGAAACCTTTTTAAAGGAGCAGGGCAGAGAGGGAAGTCTTCATTAATCACAGTGTCAGATTTTCATTGAGCGAAGTATAACTGAAATGACTCTGCCCTCCCTGTCAGGATGTAAAGCGGCTGATAATTTCCATGGGAAGTAGAGTACAGAAAATGAGGGAACAATGAAAATGAGGAGAGTTGAGGAGACAAACGAGCCTGGTGAGAATGGCCTGGTTGTTAGTCCTCAGATGCATGAGACTGGGTTTGGATACAGTATTAGCTGACATGGCCAGCTTCCCAAGGACAGAGCCCTTTTTTACAGAAGCGTTTGCTCATTAGAGAGCACATCTCGCATTGTTTATAGACTTTAATGAGCCTTGCCTCAACCAAGGGTAGAAAAACAAAGATGTGAAAAAAGGGACCTTGCATTCAAAATGCAGCATGTCCACTCGCCCAGGACAGGAACAGAGAGAGCTTCAAATCCGTCCTCCGATGCCTCCTTGCTAATCTTTCCTTCCCGAACAGTGCATGCTCCTTATGCATTTGAGGATGAGTTCTGCCCCCCCCGCCCCCTCTTGCTTTTTTCTCCCATGTTTTTATCCGTATGTCTCTCTCTTTCTCATTACTGCTATTGCAGAGAACAATCTCAGGGCACCATTTTGCCGAGGACATTGAGGAGCTTAATTAGTTCATTCACGGATATGGCTCCTCTTACTGGCCCAATGGCTTTAGTGCCTCTGGAGGGCCTTAAATGCCAGCTCCCTCTTGCAGAAAGGCCTCAAACTGTACAGAATATAAAATACCTGTCAGGTTAATAAGGGAGAACCCCCAACAACCTTCCTGCATTTATTTATAACATTCGCACCTGCTCTGAAGGACTCGGAGTGGCAGTCTCTTAGCACTATAGTAGTAGAAGAAAGAGGGAAATAACATGTGATTCACAAATGCCCTTATGGTCTGATCTTTTTTTTATCGCTTCCTGTCCTGACATGCTTTGAACAAAACAAGGCTAAATTACATAAAAGGAGAACTATCAGAGCGTGGTGCTGAAAAAATGAGGTTCAGTGCTACATAATGGTGTTTAATGTAATGAATATTCTTATAAAATATATTAAGTTACAGAAGTGCAGTTTTATTATTTTCCTTGGGCTATTTCACATGACATGACTTTAATGCTTTTCCCTAATAAAATCATATTGTTTACATTGTTTTATACCATTAAAATGTTCATATTTATTTCATGTTTTTCATTTTTATTCTATATTTTAAAAAATATATAAAATAGATATCAGCAGCCATCAAACCCTAGAGGAGTTAGATTTTTCTTTTCAAATTGAAGGTCTGAAAGGAACAAAAAAGCCATTTTGACAAACAACCTGCAGATGCATTTGCTGCAGTGCTTTTTGGCCTCAGATTGACAAAAAATAGCTGTTAATAGGATTCTTGGTAAGACTTTCAAACTAAATGAACTGCAACCGATAATGTGATTTTTAAATTACAGAGCTCATAACTCGTTATGCATTGATTGAACAGAGGTTTAGGTCAGTCTCCAGTGATGGGAAAATGATACCAAAAACTCAATAACAGCCAGGTTTTCCTTTAGTAAAGGTGCAATTATATAATTCTTTGCATCCTATCTTCACAATTTCAATGACATCTGAACTCTCATTAGAGAGAGAAAAGATGGGGCCCCACAAAATGGATGTATGGGAGCGGTGTAGAGTGCTCGGACTGAAATGGGAAAATCAAATTTGGAGGCTTGGGCTGTTTGCAGTGCTTCCTGTAACACTATCCTGTTTGTGGAATGGGGGGTATTCCTGAAATGACATTCAGTTTCTGGGCAACAGAGCAGCAGCTGTGCATATCTTTGTATCCAGGGGGGCGGGGGGCAGTGTGATAAAAGCCCATTGATGCAGCTGTGTTTGAACAGGGAGATTGCAGTTCGATCAGAGTGACTCTCCAGCCGACAGAATGGAGGGAAAGAACTTTATAAGATTCCTATGTAGTTTTTTTTTTTTTTTTCATTTAGAACGAGGCGGTGCAGGCTAAAATATTGTGACACAAGAGCCTGAGAGTCTGGATAAATGACAGTTTTATGTTGTGTTCACATTGGAGTCTAAAAAAAGAAAGCAATGTTGGGTGGCATCATGGGATATCTGTTAAATACAAGGCCAAACTGGTTGGCATAGCAATTCTGAAAAACATGTTGAATAGCCCACCCATTCAGTATGTATTCGTACAATAAACAGCACAGTGTGACTGTTGGTCTCTCAAATCAGTAAACAACAAAGGTGAAGCAACAAAGTGTTGGCTAATTCAGTTTTCTCAATCATGGAAACATTAGTGCTTGTCAGTTTTAGTATTTGAGTGTATAGGTTTAATTATATTGTGAATATATCATTTTCAAAATTTCTGTTCACCCAAAAATATGATTTCAAACAAGCTGCAATTGAAATAACATTCCACAGGTGAAATTATGTACATTTGCCGTACCATATATAGTGTTACTGTAATGATTTAAACCGTATTCTCCAGCTGGGTGCAGATTTCTTTTTTTATGTCACTGCTGCGATTCGCCTATGTATTGATATGAAACTTGAGTTTGATATTTCTCCCGAATTAATGATACAAAAAGCTTCAAACAGTATGAAAACATAGGTAAGTGGATTAAACTTTAATTATCTCTGTCAGGAAACTTGTCCTCTGCTTTTGATCCAGCATGACTGATTCTTAAAAAAACATGTTAATTTAATGCCGATTCATGTTAGATTTTGTCCTTTTCTTTTCCTTTTTGCCTTAATAAATGTGTAACTCTCTAGTCCTCTGGTTGTCCATGAGGAGAGAGTCTCGTCTCCTTTGGTTTTGGTGTCTGTTTTTGCATTCTTTATATACTATTCATTCACTTGCGTGGACATGAATGGGCCCCAATAAAGTTAATGGGTTTTGGTTCTGGTTCAGGTGGTTTTGCTGTATAAAGCTTTATGCTCGGGTCTGGTTCATGTTTGTCATGTGTTGCAAAGTAGATAACACAACGCCATGTAGGAAAGGAACTTGTGCTGCATTACCCTGGTGAACTTAAAAGGTCAGTAATGAATAGAATAATATAAAAATGGGTTTCAAATTTGCTGGCTGGGGTCCATAAGACATGGGCAAGGGCGAGGTTCTGGGTTTCGATTAAAGGTCTGTTCAGAGCTCTTAATTCATCGCTTCGAGAACAGGTGCAAAACAGGAAAATCCAATCCTGTTCCACCAAGTTTGAAGTCAATCTGCTATTGAGTTGTGTCTCCAGCCATGTACCAGCGCCATGTGAATGCAGCATTAGAGGTGATAAGGAGCGTAATGTTTTCAGGAAATGTATAAGAGGACAACTTGGCAGTCATTAGTTACTTGTTGACACTCTTACTGCTGAAGCAGAGACAAGAGTGGAGGTGGAGTATAACGGAGCCACTCTCCACTGGTGTGGCCTCATTAATCACTGTCCTCTCACTCGCCACGGGTGAAGGGGATCCTTTGTCTGTGTTTGGAGCCTTCTGTGTTTGATTTGATGCAGTGCTCAGATGCTGTAGCTTGCATCCCAGTTGGTGTCCAGGAAAGGTGGACGAATATGAAAGTGTGTTACCTGACATTAGTATTTTTGTCCCCGCTGTATGAATTCTCATCAAAGTCTAAATTAGGACTTCATTAACCTACATGGAATTTATGCCAGAGCAGCTTGCAGAAGGGGGTCTTATCTTTCCTAACGGTCTTTTTGTGAATACGCCACGCTGCCTTCTGTCTGTATTTCACTATTGTCTGGTCAGAGCTGCTCAGACCTACATTTCAGGGAAGAGAAGATTTATTTTTATTGTTCCTTCTTCATCCAGACCGCTGACAAGTTTCTCAGCCAGTCATTTCTCAAGCAGAGGTTTTCATAATGAAAGAGAGTGGAGAGAGAGATAGAAAAAAAACAAATTTCCACAAGAGTTTCATTATCACTTTATGAGGCAAAAGTGCCTTTTTGAGAGAAATGAATTTAATGAGAGATAAAGAAACTGCAGCAGACATGTCATTTTTATTACCAAATGAAACTTGTTTTTGTTTTTTTTGCAGACACAAAGTTTAGAGAAGACGTATGAAGATAATGTCTCAGCTTGGCTTCATAGAGCTAAACAAAAGCCTCAGACAGATGCTTTGTTGGTTTTTAGCACATACACTGGCCCCAGAAAAGACTAAACATTTTCAGTGTGTTGTAATTGTATCAGGACCTTGAATGATAACAGGCACATGTCGCTGCTGATTTATTGGCAGCTTAACCTGCTCATCAGAATGGTTGATGATGAGCATGAAGACTGATGGGCTTGCCTTCACAAACCTACAGCATAGATGCACGAACCCTGATTTGTTGACTTTCCTTAGAGATGAGTTGGTACATCCTGATGTCGGATATAACCAGCGTTGTGGTTGTAAGTAAGATTGTAAAAGACAAATGTGATCAGTCTGAACATTGTCAGTGTAATAATGTCCAAGTGTCTGCCAATTTTATCATGTTGAACTTTCAGTTAATGGGAATTCTTTGCTCTTTTAACATGTCTGGCTAAAGGTAATATGGCAACAATCTCAGCAGCAGGTAGTTGGTATTGATCAGCAATCCCTTTAAACCTTTGTGGGTTCCGGCGAATGATTGCCTGCATAGCAATAGCACTCAGGAACTTTGATTATGCCCGGTGAGCAGAAAAATAATGCAAATGATGTAAAATAGAACATTTTCTTGTCGTTAATCTTCACCAATTGGAGTATTTTTCTCTTTGTTTTCGTCTTTTTTTAAATTGTAAGTTAAATATACAACTGATGGTTTAAACATTTTCTGTCTTCCGTGGAGGGCTGGATATCAGACCTCAGTGCTTTGTGCTTGACTAAAAATGTGTCAAGCGCAAAGTATCCTCCTTTAACATTTGGTACTATGCATGAATAAACTCAGTAAAGTAAAGAAATAAAAAAAACTATGATAACTTTTAGAGTGCAGTTGACCAAGAGGAACACATTAACAATTGGACCTCAGGATCCCTCTCCACTAGCCAGGTTTCCGGCTGCTCTCAAGAGGATTTGAGACTATCTGCTGGATTTCACTTCACTTTGAGACAATCCATGTGTTGCTTGTCACCAGCTCCGTCAAGAGAGTTGAGCATTAGATTAAGTACTGGCATGGATCCAGCACTTTCACCTGTACCATCTCTGACACTGGGGTTGTGTTTGTTCTGAGCAAGCCCTTTTGATGTCAAAGAGTGATTGCTTTGAGGTTTGAATCCACAGACCAGCTGGGAAAATCTTTGGTGGGCAATGTCAATGAGCAGCACTCATTCCCTCTCTTCCTTTACAAACACTGTCAGAAGTAGGAGACTGTGTTTACTTTGGGTGGGTCCTATTGTGACTGTGTGCATATGAATGTGAGAGAAAATGTTGCAGAAAAATTGTTCACTCAGCGTGGATTAACACTGTATAGAAAAATAAAGCCTAGAACTGCATTAATTAACTTTTTGGTCTATAGTTGTGACAGTTACCGTGTTAGCAAACAGTTGCCATTTTCCATTTCCAACAGACATGGAGAAACATTAGCACTCATTTGGGGTTTTATTTCTGGCCACCTGTTGAATGTAAACTGCTGTAAGCCCAGTTTTTTTCCCCCATCAACCCCCGAAAACGTGTCTGTTTAGCTGCTCGTTGCTCCACTGTGTTCACCAGCTACGTTTTAACTTTGTATGCCTGTTGTCTGGTGCTGGCCCGGTAGCATATGGTGGGTTTACAGTGGGGATATTATAATTGTCTGCGTTTATCACTAGGAGCAACCCCCTTTTTAGTCATTTGATCCACAGAAAATATTGATTAGTGGAGCTTTAAAAATGGCCTCTGTGAACATCTGTAACCCTAACCCTTGACTACTCAGCCCACAGCACCCATCAACAGATAGAAGACTAATAGCAGACACACCTAATATCCCAGACTTGCATTTCAAATGTTGGTTACATGAATTGATAACCTTGAACAGTGAAAGAGATGAAATGGCCTTGGTATTGCATCTGTATAATACAAACATTATTATAACATTAACAGATGGTCACATGTCTTGAATGAAAACATTGTTTACTGTATGACAATGTGATTAGTGAAAGTGAAGCAGGCAGCAGATAAATAGACAAGTTTCCCCCCCATTAGACTTTGGGAGGCAATAGCACCGATCATGCTGTCACCAGTGATCACAGAATCCATAAACAAAACCCAATTAGAGATGTGGAAAAAACAGTAATGGAGGGAGGGGGGCATGGGGATTGATGGAGTGGGCGGGGCTGACTCCTACAGGACCTGCTGGGCTCCAGAGACGCCACAGATGTGACAGTGTCTGGACTGCGTCTGGAATATAATGTAATTCTGATGAATTAATAATCATGCAGAAAATGTCATAAATAATGAGGACCGATGACTGGTTTGTGCTGAAAGCAGAGCCGTGCTGAGCAAGGATGTGCCCCCCCCCCACCCCACCAAACACCACCCCCACCAAACACCCCCCTCTCATGCCTCCTCCAGTGGCAGGAGACGAGGCGCCAGACCGATATGCGATGTGATCCCAGAAGTCCCTCAGCAGACAGGGTGAAGTAACGGGAATCCCTGGAGTGGGGCTGGGGAGGTAGCGGTGGTGAGGTGGGGGTTTGTTGTTGTTCGTGTGTGTGTGTGGGGGTGGTCATGTCTTCTGCTTGGTTTCACCTGAGACAATGAGGAAGCCTGGCAGATTTGTGCCAAAGGGGGGGCTAAAGGTGATAGTGAGCCAAGAGGACTGAAAACACTGCAAACAAAGTAGCACTCACTCAGATGAACACGATGTTCATGCACTGTGTGTTCTTAAGCTGCTATAATCAATCTTTTTTGGTCAGACGGGAGCAGAAAACCATCAAAACAAGCCGACAGAGAGACACACACACCTAACATATAATCTCTAATTGACAAACATGTTGGCGATCATTTACCTTCTTGCACATCCAGCAGACATGGAGCTATTGTTCCTTCTGAAGTCGAACTCCTTAGAGAAATACGTGGGTCTTCAGCTGCTACATGAATGTCTTTCTCTACCAGCTAGTCACTTGTTTTGTTTTTTTGTTGCCGGGTAGGTTTTGAACCGTGGGTTTATCAGAGCTCCTCTGCTGAGAGAGCTGCTTAGACTGAACAATGCAGGAAATGTGCCGTAAAACCAAAACAATGAGCTAAAAGAAGCAAAAAAGTACCACAGAACTGCAGAGATGGGCGGTAATTTTGGCAATGAGTCCCACAGAGTCGAAAAATAATGAATAATCCAGCTTTAAGTCTCATCAATAAGTGTTTTTTAAAATATTATTTTCAAAAGGATTGGACTGATCTGACTCATGGGATGTTGCAAGGCTTCAGAAAGCTGTTGGAGTACACGGCACAGTTTTCAATAACCAGGCTCCTCTGGTGGTGAGGACAGCTCTAAATATTCCTGCAATGACAGAAATTGGGGAAAAAAAAGTCATTAAACTGCAGAGCTACAGGATGTTTGTGCTGAAAACGGTTCTTTTTATAATTACATTTTCACTCAAAAATTCAACATTTATTCCATGTCAGAGGTGAAAGGATTGAAGTCTTTGTTTGAATTGCATTCACAGCAAGTCAGTCAGATATTTTTCTTTTCTTTTTTTTTTTTTTTTTTTTAGACAGTGCTATTCAAATGAAAAGTATCACTATGAGTAATAAGTTAAGGTTCTGTGTTTGTAAAGTTTCAGACAGGGATTTAATAAACACAGGCCGATTACTCACTGAAATATTCTTTCTTTTTTTAGTGTCCTTCTTTCTGCCTTTCAGACCTCTTCCTCTTTTTATTTTTTTTCGTTTACCCCCTTCCTTCTTTCTGTATTTCTTTCCTTCCTGTCATACACCCGCCACTCTAACTAGCTCACACTCTCGGTAGCCCTTTTTCCAACTGTATGGTTCCCTCTGGCCGTGGTCCGTCATGGTTCCGCCATGCTTCATTTCTTCATTAGAGGTTCTGAGCGTTTGGTATAATAGATTTCCACTATCAGGGATCCCATGCCGGTCTGGAAGGATGGGGAAGTCTAGACATTTTGGAAAAAGTCTGACAATTCACCTTCACAGTGCCGCCTGCTGCTGTGAGGCTGAGAATTGCATCTGTATTGGTGTCGGTGGTGGCAGCACACTTGTCAGTTCTGCTTGCCCTTTAGGGATGATGAGGCGTCCGTCTCTGTCAAATTTCCATCAGGTCTGATGAGCGTCCAGGCTAACTGAGTTTTACCTCGCATGTCTGGTTGGCTTGAGTTGATTAGCATGCAGCTAGCATTACTTGGTTTGGAGGAAGCACTTATGGATGCAATGCACAATTTTGCATTATGATTAAAGGATAACAAAAAGTGTTGAAAATCTAATTTGTACTTCTGAAGTGCGCTGTTGAACCTTCTTTGTATCCATTCTTTCTCCCTTGTGTTTGTGCCACAGCCACCTTTTTGAATCCTAACCCTCACAAGGATTTTTTTTTTTGTGTATTTGTGAGAATTTAGCCCTGGAAAAAGACATTCAAGACAATGGCATATTGAAAGTTGTGTGACACACAAGTGTTAGTGGAAAGGTTGGATTGTCCTTGTTGTGTGAATGTGTGAAAATCAAAATCCAGCCTTCATTATTCTGCATTTTGTCCTTCACGTTAAAATAAACCATGCTTTCTTCACTCAGACATTTTTAAAAAAGATACTATAAAGGTAATGCATCTTCAGATATTATAGACAATACTATTCTGCAATGCGTTTTTCTATTGTATCAGTTTGACTGAAGTCTTGAGGACCAATTATGAGCTTAATTATGAGTTATGATTACGTTAAGTACCAAAGCAGGAATTAGCGTGACATTGTTATAGCTGCATGATGAGGAAGAGGGAGGAGTTTGCGGTGGTGAATTGGTGGTGAATTGGTTGGTATATATATATATATATACACACACACACACACACTTTATGTCAGAGTTCTGAGACATACCTGTTTGCATATGTCTCATTTGCATTAATTTCCTGCCAGCTACAACATTGATTTCACCGAGCTGTGTAGCAGTGTTAACCATCACGATGGGCCTGATAAAACTGGGTGTGGTTCTCATTCCCCAAGAGCTCTTGCACATCCACCGAGACCTGAAACCAGAGCTGATGTGTGATATCATACCCATCGAGTCACTGACTGAACAATGTGCAGATGAACCTTCATGTTTTCTGGTTTCCTCTGTTTTTAAATGAGAAGACGCACTAATACAGATTCAAAGTTTCTCCTCCTGCAGGTTGGCGGTGTCTGGAAAATGTGTGTGATTTGGTGAACAGTTTGGTTGGATTGTAATTTCACAGTCATTGCCAGAAAGTTGATTCCCAATGATTTAATTGTTTTGTGTTTAACCATAACAAACAGATAATTATGCCCATGGCAATTCGAGTCATACAAGACAGTTGGCTTTGTGAAGGGTACGTTTATAGTTTTGGCCATCAGTCCAATTCCAACAAGACACAGTTGTCAGATGATCAGGCAGGATTTTTCAGTGCTGCCAGGCAAACAGTAAAAATATTATCCAGACGGTCTGTTTTCAAAAACACTTGCAGTTTACAGACTGACTTTTCAACTGTGACCCACCTCACCTGTCAAAGTTGTGCATTGTTTACAATCTATTTTTATCATCTGACTGCTCATAATCCCATCTCATCATGCTAATGGGGATATAGCTGCATTGCCATCTCATCAGTAGTTTTTGTGACTTTGTATTCATTTGTATTTCTGCATTTATTACGGTGTACAGTACCGTGTTATCGCAAAATAGAAGTAACTGCAAAAACTTCAGAAATAAAATCGAAGATTTGTTTTGTTTTTATTGTTAAACTGCTGGAGGGTTTTCGGGACCAGACAAATCGCCCTTACTTTTGGGAGCCTTCAGGATTAGGCTCCACACCTTTCTTCTAAGCGCTTGAACAGTCCACTGTAAAAACTTCATTGCATATTACAGCCCTTGTGTTGCCTTGCAGCTCTGACAATGAAATTGCTACTTTTGCTCCAGTGGAGTCACACTGCTTTGTGTTCCCTGGTAGCTCCGTCTCCGTACGAGTATTTCCATCACTGTTTTTTTTTTGTATTATTATAACAAGATGTATGTGGCTTTGCCAGGTTTTTGGAGTCCCCTGGCAGATGTCCTTGCACAGTAGTTCTTGTTATCTACAGCTGAAAATAAGCATAATTTAACCTTTTATGCTCTCCATGTAAACATAATGCACAGCAGCACTTATTTACTTTGCCAGTGGATGGACCAAACTCAATACAATCCTGTTTCCTTCTTCCTGAGTGATGTTAACACTTTCGGGGCCTCATACAGTGCCTCATGTGTGCTGTCAGGCTAGCTTACAGTAATTGCTTGTTCTCTTAACATCCCCTCTGTTTTTTTTTTTTTTTTTTTCAACTCATGCAAACTATGTGAATATACTGTATGAGCTGGTGACGCAGTCCAGTGAACCTAAAAAGGGATAACAGTCGCACTATTTTTCCATTAAAAAAAAAATACTTTCAGTGAAAAGCCAGTGTCTCTGAGAAGAAATGCATGAAAGCAGATGTGCCCCCCATTTTCAAAGAGTGCACCGAAAGCATGGACTTGCTGGCAACCTCTACCCAGCAGACTCTGCTTTTCTGAAAAGATAGCTTTCATTCTCCAGAGCTGAAATAACTTCAGACTGCTAATTTAGCGTCACGGCAGATACTAAAAACCATTCAAATTTGTTAGTATTCTCTACTCTATGTGCCTTTTTTGTTGGTCACTAATTTGAGCTGGATCTGAGCCAAACGCTGCGTTCCTTTCACTGTGACACAGAGACACTCAGTCAAACATTTGGAAATCTGGTAAGAAAGGCCATAATTGCCCTGGGCCCTATCAATGCACGAGATGTACCAGCGTGAAAGAATGTTTATATAGGACCTCTATGAACACACAGAACTGGTATTGAAAAAATATCACTGTGAAATTTGCCTGCACCGTTTGCATAACTGTCAGGAGTTGTAACACGAGATGAGAGTTTCAGTTGGTGGTCCCTGCCATAGGAATATGGGAATGAAGGGTATGCACTGGGAACGCGGAGTCAGTGTGGAGGTGAAGGGGGTGTGAATATGTCAGTTGTAGTGGCAGGAGATTCATTTCACTGCGGAATGTGCTGTTGGTATATTTATGTTGTCGGCAAGGCCAACAAACCTAGCCATGTACCGCAGTTCACTTCCAAGTGCTGTCCACAGCTCATGCCACGATATAAACAATCCGTTTTTTTTTTGTTTGAGATCCTGTCTCACAGCCCTAAACCATGCTGCTTGCTTTTCCACAAGAATCAGGAGTGTGCATTGAGCTTCAACTATTCCCATAATACTGCAATTACGGGTGATCGGAGACAAGACAACACTTTAGGCCTGTTACCATCTTAGCTGTTTTCAACAATCACCAGTGGAACAAAGAAGTTCCAGGCTTGATTTTGTTTGGGTTTTTGTTGGGCCCAGTATTTCAAATTAAAGTTTCAGATGGTGCCAGTGGAGGGTATAGCAGTATTATTTCAAAAGTACAGAAGGGTACCTTTCTGATCAAAATTGTAGAGAAATATAAAATGGCAAAAAGAGATGCATTATATGGTGCTCTAAAGCAACTGGGTGTTGTTTGTTGGTTCCACCTCTCACTGAATTCACTTCTAGATGGCCTCTCTTCAGCAGAGAAGTCCATCATACTGTGAGTGAACTGCATTTACAGTTGTAGTGTGGAGAACAAATGGCATGAGTCTGTTTTGAGTTGCCGGGAAATAAAAGCCCTACTGTGCAGCCTCTTGAAAGTCTGGATAAATGGACTTGTCTCTGTGCAGCTGCTGTCTATTGTCTGACTCAGCGACGTCTGGAATTCTAACCCTGATGATGTTTCCTTTGGTCCGGAGCTGTTTGTCCGGAGCACGGAGAATTCTTGAACCTGCTTTAATCTCATTCCCATTTTCTCTAACTTACGTCAGATCTGTTTTTCTGCCCTTGATCCGACTTTGTTTTGGGTTATATCTGTGCGGAAAAATGTCGTCTTTTTATATTTTTAGACTGAAATGCATATATATTCAAAAACCTCAGCATTAATTAGTTTGATGTCGAAGGGTTTAGTAGACCTCCTGCAGATACATCTGCATTTCAGGAGGATAGAGATTCAGAGCACATAGTCAAATCTTTGCTTCATTGCCTGTTCGATTCCCCTAAATTTTAGGGTCATCAATGATAATTTTTCATGCACAGATTGAAATGCTCCCTTTCAGTGAATTTGTGCTGTAGTCATTAATGGCTGTTGTCCTCAAAGAACCTCATTAATCAAGCGTATAAAATAGTCGGAAAGCTGAGAACATGGAGTAGATATAGAAAACAATTTTTTTTTGCTCTGCCATCTCCTGCATTTTTCACTAAAGCTTTAATGAGAAAGTGAACTATTTCAGTTAAAGTTCCTCTTTCGACATTTAGCTTTTGATCTTCTGTCTCGGAAAGCAAATGATTGCAAATCAATTCAGGCTGTTGTGGCTGCCTGTTTAAATTTCACAGGTAGTCGCAGCTCTAAGTTTATTCCCCAATGATGGCTGAACTTAAACCATATATCAGTAGTTTACTGATGTAATGAAAATGCAGATACATTTCCTCTTGTCTTTCATGACTGTGATGAATTATTATTATAGCAATGGTTGTTGAGACATGTAGAGCTACATATGTGCAAAGCTACAAATCATCTAACATTTGTGAAATCAATATAGGAAATAGCAGATAATCACAACAACTACTACTACTATAAACACAGAACATGAGCACAACACAAAGACATGGATGAATGAGGCTCATTGTTCCTGTGCAGAAACACATTGCCAGCTGATGGGAATGAAAAGGAGAGAAAGAGTCTTTACTGCAGCAGGATATTCAGGGATTAATGGATGTTTTTCACATCTGCTCATCAACACATTCAACATGTCTATTTTCAGACGTGCTCATTTTTCAAGGAACATGGTAACTGCTTGAGTGATTCATGCAGAAAGGCCTGTCAATTCCGTTTTAATTATGACTTGCATTCACTTGTCAGACAGCCACTTTGAGAAATGGAGTGCTCGGTGAGTGCCTTAAAAGCACACCAATATTCTCTTATTGTTGGATTTCCATTCAGGCATTACAGTTATTCACCTGATGGCTTAAAATAACTCATACTCTATGCTATTTTGTATATCAATAGCTGATATACTGTTATTTTGAATTGATTATCATTTTTACACCAGACCTTTTACACATTTTCCACAGACATCCAGAATATTTTGTGTCAGTACACATACAGTAACATCACTAGAGACAGTTTATCCAGAGGAGATGAAGCATCCACTGACTTGAATCTCAGAATCACTGCTTCAGTAAAATAGACATTTGGTCACAGGGGGAGTCCCCACCTCGTATAAAGGGACCTGACCTTGCTACCTTGCCTCATCCCATCTGCCTTTTTAAAACCACAGTTAGACCTTATACATATGATTTTGCAAGCGAATATCTGCAGCCGTGTTAAGACCGAGGCCTGGCATTGTCATTCATCAGTGTTTGTTCACCTTTTTATATGTGAGTGAGGCTGAAGCAACATGAAATGCCATTTTGTTTTTATCTCATAAGTTGTTATTTCTGCAAAATCAACTAACAACAATCTCATAAATTAGCATAACACCAAACCAATTTGAAACACTGCAAATGGTAGTGGTTGGCGAAGGTTTAGAGGTCTGAAAATGGGATTGAGGCAATATAGTTTCACGACATGAAGAATTCATATCACACAGACGTGTAGAATTCAAACTGGAAAGGGCTGAAATAAATTCAGTTTTGACCGTTGGTGTGGCAGCAGTGGAAAAGAATCTCATGAGTCATGAAAGTGAGAGTCTGTCTTGCATTAATCATGGTATTTGTATAAAATCTGTGGGTTAGCTAAGGTAAGACTGAATCACGCTGATACACGGACCAATCTCTGGAATGTTCCATGACTCATCTCCTTGGTATTCTCTGGGTAGGGATCCTCCTCTTCCCAGAGAACTTGGTCTTACTCCATCTCCGACACAGGGAGATGGTCAAGGCTGGCAGGCGCTCTGACTTTTTCGAGGCCATTATCACGACCACTGCCACATCGCTACCTTCGTCCACACTTCATTCCCCTAAGTGTGATTGATGTTAATGTCCTGCCTGGCCTAGCACCGTGTCACGGCATACAGCCGAGGGCAAGGACTCCTGCGAGAGGGACAGAGGGGAGGAAGCGGGTAGAGGATGTGAACTTTATCAATGCCCCCTGCGAATCGGCGCGAGCAGAGTTTACACTTTACACAATATGTAAGAGCAAAGTCGACACCCTTGACAACATGATGCCACGCCAACCAAGGCTATAATAGCTCAGGGACACTGGGACATGGACCGCACACTTCTAACCAAGTCAACAGGGGTTTTAAAGAAATACAGTTATAACCCTGTAAAGTTCACACGGAGTTCGTTTAAAGCAAAGTTACAACTGTATTGTACAGTCGCAGGGATTTCCAGGGATTTCATGTATTGTCTTCTAAATTACTGTGGGGATTTGTTTGGTCCAAGTAGTGTGTGCAACACCCCACAAAAGACACATGGTTGTTAAAGTTAGACTCCAAACCCAGTGGTGTACAGTACATACGTACTTTTAGTTTTGAAACTCTTATGTTTTGAGTATTTTATTTTATACATATATATTTTATTCTTAGGTGGACAGATACATTTTATTCCAGTCCATTTATTTGACAGCTATACGTAATATTTACTACTAATACTACTAAATTAAATGTCCTACAGATATATACCTATGTTGAGCCAGATTTTGCCACTTATTTTGGCTATTATGCAACCTATTTTCAGGACTGACATCTCCCTGACTCTCCTTTCAGCTTAGTTTCACCTTTTGGGGCAGGATGATTTAACTACCTTCATAACTGTTATTTGAATTTGGCGACATCATGTAAAAACATAGCTCAACCCGTCTACACCCCAGCATAAGTATAACAGCAAACACCTGTGTGGGTGCACAGGGCCTCTAAGATTATAAGTACATTACAAGCTGTTTGATCAGAGAAATGAGCTCTATCTTTCACAAGCAACTGTAACATCAAATAGCTGCTTAAACAGTAATGCACCAGCAATAATAATCCAATAATCTAACAGTTCAATACTTTTGATACCTCTATACTTGAGCACAGTTTGCTACATCTAATTAAGTAAAATGGATCTGAAGATGTCTTCCACCACTTCCCAAATCTGTCCTTTTAAGATCAAACACTAACCCTCTTTAGGAAAGATTTGTAAGAGGGTTCTAGTTTCCTCAGCTCGACTTTTCTTACAACCAGACCGAAAAAAGCATCAAAAATCTGTCAGAAAATTCTTAAACCCCTACTGAACCATTTCTCCACTGTCCATCTGTGCACTCAAATATGTGACCAATTTATGTTGTTGACAGATGACTTGAAAATGAGACGGTGGCAGAAGCCATACTGGTTTAAAACCCATTACTTTTGGTACTGTTATTTACATCCATGACAAACCCAGGGAAGTGGAAGAACCTCCGTTTGCCTGCACATGTATAGTGTAGAGACGTGTACGACGCTCAACCCCCTTCATTGTTACTCCCAAGGATGAGCTGTGATCGTTGCCTTGGTGACCTACATTTAACTCCTAAAACTGTTGTTGCACAACCTCCAGCATCATTTAAATATTCTCCAAGGTTGTGTTCTCCTGTGGGTCATGTGACTCACCCCTGTAAACCTTAGTTACACGGCATCTCTTTGGGAGGCACGCTTCACATGCATTGCCTGTGGGAGCAGCGCGTTCCCTGACCTCCACAGACGAGGTCACCTGAGAGCCAACACAAATGCAGGCCATAGCAACTGAACGGCAGCTATTTTACTTTGACATTTTATTTATCGCACTGAACCGGATGTGTCCCAATGTGCCTCGGCTGATCTGACTGTGTACCAAATATAATTTGCTCTCAAATTATACCATGCATGGCACTGTGAGGAATTTGTGAAATATGTAATTTCATGTTGTTGATATCAGCAGTGTATGTTTTAAAGTTTTGGGTGTTCAATTTCAATAAGCTCCGCACAAGAGGTTGACACTAGCAGCAAGTAATTGAAAACACTTTTCAGAGTCATGCTCTGTATAGATCTGAGGAGTAATTCTAGCCAGCAGAGATGACAGAGGCAGAAGTCAATGGGAGTTATTGCCCTCCTAGTGGGGAGTTCATTGCAGAAGATCAGAAAGGAGACGAATGACAAAGCAGGGAAACCAAGGAGGCAACCAGCTCTTAAACCGTTGCCCACTGGTTCGACATAGAACCACAGTATTTTATGAGCACTGACTGTGCAGTGACCACAACAGTGAGTTTGGTGTAAACTTGGTCTGTAAACCACTCAAAACTGGTAGCGAATGCCAGATTATCTGCACTGCTTTATTTTGAAGGTAGAAGTGAAACTCAGCAAGGAAATGGTGGGAATAACATCTCAGTGCCCAGGAAAACTCAGTGCAGGAAGTTGCTCTGTAAACCAAGATGGATGTCTACAACAGACATTTAAGATCTGGGGTTTGTGTGTAATATGTCTGATGGTCTTCCTGCTGGTGTTTGTTTCTGAGTCAGACTCATTTTCAGCAATGTTACCAGATCTCAGTGGTTAATTGGTGAGCACAATAAAATTATCACTGATGAATGATGGCCAAAACTACACAAACAAGCCCCAAATTGTAATTATTGTAATTCTGTTTTCTATTTAATTACTCACATAATTACTTCCTCTAGTTTTTTTATCTATTTGTCAAATAGCGTGTCGTGTTTAGTTTTCCCTTTTATTTTATGCATGTCATAGTCATTTTTATGGCCTGTTGGTTTGATTATATGCTGTGTTTCTTCTTGTAGACTGACAGAGTACACAGAAAAAGCTTGGTGCAAACACAATGCATAATGACTTTATTAAAGGCAGACGGTTTGGGAGAAATGGTATGATTGCTAAGCAAAGCCAGACTCTCATGGGGTTTGCCCAAAAATACTACAGTCAAGGTTCATTTCATCTAATACCTCCAAAGTAGGTTTTTTTCCCCTTTTTCATCTCTATCCAAGGAACATCAGTAGTTTCTTGCAGCGATGTGTATATTCTTGAATAAAATAACATATTTGGGACTCTCATGGGTTGGCTGCTGTTAATTTTGTTGGTGATGGAGGAGCAAAGATCAATAGAAAAACTGGAATAAACAGAGAGAGGTTATCTTCATTGTATTTTGCTTGGTCAAGCTCCTAGCACATGATCTCTGGAGAGAGGGATTACAGGAGTACTAAGCTCCAGATATTTTTTTCCATCTTCCATGGCTCTAATTAATCAGGGCAGGGTTCTACCAAGGGGCTTAGCTGGCCCCTTGTCAATTTGCAGCTATTGGCTTGCTTAGACAGGCCTCAACAGCACCAAACCAGTTGCCGTCAACAGTAGATAGTAAAGGGTAGATAGCAATGGGAAAAGCTTTCACGAGCTTTTCCCATTAAAGGAAATGCTGAGCAACAAAATATAACCAATAAAGAATTGAGGTTGCGAAGGGAATATAACAATTTGTGCCTTTAAATGGATTTAATGAATGCTATAGTTCTAAATCATCACTGTGATTGTGCCTGTTTTCAGGGAAGGTTTAGGGCAGATTATATCCGCCCCCCAACACACACACACACACACACACACACACACACCTCCCCCAAGACGAGCCGGGGCGATTCACATGTTTTGTTATGAGGACCACAGTGAAAAAGAATTACACTTCATCCTGTGCTGTTAACACAATCAATTTGGCTTGGGCTGATTTGTCTACCAGTGCATCCACTTGCAACTGATTCCAAGTGGATGCACTGCTCCCATTGTCCTGTAGTGAACTGTGCTGTGGCGCTGACTCGAGTCATTATGCAAACTTGTTAGTGTTGGCTGTGGTAAACCATGATCTCACTGTTGGAGGTGAGCGTCTCTGTGGACAAATTCATCCTCTGCATTTGACTAGTGAGGGGCAGTTGGTAATAGAGTGTGCAGTATACTGTATGTATGTTATATGTGCTCTTGATACACCTCGCAGATAATTATCATTATTTTTAAGCCAGAATAAGCTAATGGGAATGTAAATGGGTTTTGAAAACTTGTCTCGCATCATGTTCTTCCAGCTTTACAAAGGCGGTCACTTTTACATCTTTTATATTTGGAGATCTTTGTCCTGATATGAGATTTTCAGATGAAAAACATTAAGTATCCACTCACAGTGGCTGAAATCTTTGTGCTGAGAGTCTGAGCGTCATTTTCTTTTGAACCACTGAAAGCAAAGCAAGCTCAGGCCATGGTCAAATTCAGGCAGGATGGAGTTGGGAAAAACCAGAAGCTACTTTGATACAGCGCATCAAAAAACTTAATGGAATATACTGTAAATTAATAATAGATTTAACGTTTTATTTGAGGTAATATATCACCTGTGGCTCATTAATTGGCTTCTGCTCTAATACATCATCCAGACCACATAAGTGCAAACACATTTCAGCAGCACAAGTGCCTTCGAAGCCGCAGACTGTGATGGCTCTTTGAAAATGTGAAATCAAATGGTGTGTATTTTCTTTGGCACCGCCTGCTTCAGGGATTCAGGCTGTATTGACAATAGTATGTATGTATGTATGTATGTATGTATGTATGTATGTATGTATGTATGTATGTATGTATGTATGTATGTATGAATGTAGTGTGTTTCAGATTTACTGGTTAGTGTCCAGCCAGCCCTTTTATTTACAGTATGTTGGATTGTGGGATCTGAGGGAAGGAACATCTGTGAGCAATTGAGACAAAAGGAGGACAGGACCTCATCACAAGCGCCACTGACATCAGACTGCCTTTCTGCTGTAGAACACTGTTTGCCATGTGGAGTGTGCTAAGAGCTACCAGTAATTGTTAGGTTGGACTACTTCCAATGACAAATTAACAGATTGCTGATGTACTGAGTATGAAAGATGGGGGGGGGGTGTATGTTGGATTCAGCCTTACAGCCTCAGTAAGAGCTGTTGCAATATGAAGGAATCTAGAGGTTATCATCTGCACTATATGATAATGAAACACTAACTTTTAACTTCTAATTAAGAGCACTACAGGCAGTGGTGTCCTGGTGGCCTAGTGGTTTCAATGCACACAACTACAATGTCACCAGTTTGGTTCCCAGCCAGTGATTTATCATTATTATTTCTTGGTTGTCATATATTTTTGCTTGTTTCACGTCACTATCTCTGATGTCAGTTTCCAGGAAAGTAGGGCTGCAACTACTGTTACTTTCATTAGTAATTAACACAGAAGAGCAGCAAATACTTAAATTTGAGAAACTGGAACCCAGTAAAGGGAACATTTGGTATTTCTGCTTCAAAAATATGTTAAACAGTGAATTGATTATCAAAATAGTTGATGAGACCAAAAAAAAAATTAAAAAAACTCCCACAAAATATTTAATACAAGTTTCAAAACATTGCTCATATACCCAGGCCAAACCCTGCAACAGGCAGGTGTGTTGCTTGGGTTGCCCCTCCTATCTTTGCCAATATGCATCTTTGCTGAGGTATGGAAGAATTTTACAGGGTTGTATTAGCTGTCAAAGCTTTGAGACCGTTTGCTGGCCAGGTGGAAAGGAAGAAAGCAAGGCGGTGATTAAATGCCTATGAGGTTTAAGGCATGAGGTAGTTGAAACATGATGAGTCAAGGGACCCAAGCGTTGTCGTGGACCAGATGGATAGAGATATTGCGCCTCTTAAGTCTTAAGGCAACGTAGAATGACGAAGGGGATTATAGCGGCCAGTCTTTCTGTCAATAAGTTTTTCGGACGCCACAAAAAATTGTTTTTCAAAGAGGCAGAATCATAAACAAGCAATTAAATTTTCAGTTGGAAGATCTGTGCTCCTATGGCCTTAAGTCAGAAATGTTCAAAAACAAAAAAACAAACAACAAAAAAAACAAAACAAAGAAATGATTTTTTTATCAAGACTGCAAGTGGATGCAATAATATTTGTCAGATAATTTGAAACGTGGTGAAAATATATTATTGTAATATCATAAGATACTGTATTGCTGTGTTTTAATGAGGAATGTCTAAAATATGCGCATAGTCAGACACAAGCATTTTTAACCTGTTTTCTTTTTCTTAATGATCTTACATGATTATATGGATTACTCAGGAGATCTCGTTCTTAAGGTCCCACCATCACCAAGTGATATTTATTCAAGCAGTCTAGATGTAGTTTCTCCTCAAGCAGGTTCAAATAAGAGTTCACACCAGTCTAAACCAACCAAACCAAAATGGAAAATGTGTGTTTGAACTGCAACCACACAGGTGATGTGTGAAAGTGTCCTCAAAATACAGTGTCTGCAAACACTGTCACAGTTTTAAAAATAGACCCTATTTATGCTGTAAAGCACATGGGAATATTAGCAAAATGGAGAGGCAACTCTGATATTCTGTTTTAGTGCTGGGATTAAATCTGTCCTGTCTCGTCATATTTTTACTCTGCTGCACAGATGTAATGATCATTATTGTTTATATTTCTAGCTCCAGCAGGTGTGGCAAAAATGTTAGTCACAGTCAAACCAGTTGTAACAGATCCCACTGACTGTGTACCTTCAGAGCAATATACCATTAAATGTGACAGGTGTATTGGAAATCATATTAGGTTGGGGCTTCTGAGCTATCAGTCACTTGTTCCTGACAGGTTACTGATGAGAATCACAACTATTTCCTGTCTTCCCCCCACAGGGATATGTTTCTTTAGGGGGGGGGGGTCAGAGTAACCCAGAGCGATTGTGAAGGTGGCATTGACAAAGAGCATTTGATTTTACTCCTTGAAAACAAGCGGTGAGGTAGCGTGTGAGGCCTCTGCCTTGTTATTTGTGCTGTGTTGTCTTTAGCTCTCATGTGAAAGTCTTCTGTGTTTGTGGGATAAACAGGAAAAACGTTGTTTTCTTTTTTTGGTTTTTTTTTGCCCTCTAAATATTCACCACATCTGAAACCGGTGCTGTTTATTTTCCAACGTTGTTCATTTCCTGAACATCCTCTAACCTCCATGACAAAGCCATTTAAAGAGCAGCAGATTTCAAGAGTGTCAGTTAAAATCCACAAACATCCCCGCTCTGTGTCTGTGAGCTCTGCTGAATATTTCCTTTTAGGACTTGTCGTTTGTATCTTGTTGTGAGTGAGTTTGTGAGAATCGCACATTCTTGTGTATATTGAAATGGTATGGATTAGTATTAGAATTGTATTCTTATTATTATTTATTTATTTTTGCTAGTTTTTCCCCATATTGACACTAAAATATTTCTCATTTTTGTAGGAAGGTTTTCCTTCTAGTCGTCTGCAAGTTCCCTGAGCACAAAGTCACAAAATGATTTGTTTTGTATGAACTAAAGTACAAAACCGAAAGATATTCCATTTTAATTATATAAACCAGAGAAAAGTGCCACATACTGACATTTTAGAGGCTAGGACATTTGGCATTTCAATTACTTTAAAAATTGTTGTTTTGTTCTGCCACTTGACAGACTGATTAGAGAGCTAAAGTTTAAGTCCTAGGTAATTGACTATGTGCTGTGTCATCTTAGTCTTTGGCATGTGAGGCTGTTTTCTTTTTACGTTTGTGCTTGTACACACAGAGAGGCATTTTCCTGACTGTGATTCCTCTGTTGAGCATAGCTCTGTCTACACTGGGCAGCAGTCCTATTGCTCATTGCTTCAAATACACTGAATTTCTCCCACTCTCAGTCCTATCAGGACCCAGAAGCCTTACTGCAGAAATGATGGCCCAGTGGCGATGCACAGTCATCAGCACTTCGAGTTGCAGGAGGGACGTGGGCTGTTCTCAGAGTGAAGTCCAACACAAATACACAAATGCCGTCTACTCAGAGCAGCAGTGACGAAAAATGAAATAACTGTAGATCTGCTCAAAGATTGATGCCTCCCACAATTTCAGCCGAAGCATAGTGGAATCTAGGGCTGCTTAGATAATAGTTGATCAAACGTTAGTCGATGAGAACAGTCTCAGTCGACCAAGTATTGATTAGGTGGGTGGTTGAAAGAAAGGATGGACAGACACTATTTATCTGGCTGGTCCCTGTGGTTATTAGATAGTAATTACATATGTCAGGTAGGAAATCAAAAGTGTGGGATCATTTTGAGAGAAAGATAAATGACGACCCTGAGAAGGTGACATGCAAACTCTGCAGGCAAACATTCACCTATCTTTCATCGACCTAAAACATGGATTATCATTTGAAACTTGAAGGTTAGTTCTGCAAGTATTCACTGTTAGGCTCATCCAAGTGTTTGTGGGGACTGGGGACGCTAAATTACCTCGCTTTACTACACAATGTGCACTTCTCTCTTCATCGTGTTGGAGTTTCAAGTTCATAAGTTGTGAAGTGTTTTGAAATCCTTCAACAAAATGCTCATTCTCATTGCTGGTTGTTCCGACGCATTCAGAATCATTACCGTTTTTGCCGGTGCCTGTAAAATTGATATTTTAAAGACTCATTATTACTGTTTTTGTATTTCTCTGGAATGAAGCACACTGTTACTTATAACATTCTTTCCCAGCTCTGGAACTCGAACCATTTTCTTATGCCTTCCCAAAATTCCCAATATTTAAGTTATTAAACTAATACCATAATCATGCAACGACGAGTCGACTGATGGCTTCAACTAAGGACTGCTAGTCGACCAGGAAGACCTTTGGGCGGGGGCAGCCCGAGTAGAGTCTGTTCAGAAGCTTTTGCAATTAAATTTCAGAAGTGTTTTGAAGCACCGTTATCTCTGCTGCATGTTTAATTTGGAAAATTACACATCTTCCCGCTCTGGTTTTAGCTGAAAAAATGGGTCAAGATTGTTACATTTTTATTTATTTATTTTTTTGCATATTGATGTTTTGGAAACTACATTGGCTACAATAAAAGATCTCAACCTTCTTAGACTTTCTCACTAGCTTGATGAACGAGTACATTTCTGAGAACCGTCCTATCTGAATCTGTATCTAGACCTATTGTGGTGCATGTCCTAATGTAAAAGATAAGCTCACCCGTAGGATCTTTTATCGGAAGACATAAGGGTCGTTGCCCCTATAAAAGCCACTAATGATGTTACAATTGAATTCGCTGGCATACAGGACAGAAGACAGAGGCAGAGATAATAGAGGTTCCTATTAGTCATCTGGCAGTCCGGGCTATAATGAGATTGCCTAGGTATGAGTTGATTATCCTGTCATCGATAAAAAAAAATAACTGCATTTTCCATAATTCCCTGGAGGGCTTGAGGTTGAGAGGTTGGATTAGGCAGGTGATTTCATCGACAAAGCATATGTGTGTTGTGGTGGATAGCCTCTCCTCCCAGGGAGCGGCATATACCGGGCCCGTTAGCCCTAAAGGTCATCAACTCAGACATGGACACTTGAGAACTATTTGAGGATATCTGACTTAGTTTAACAGGTTTTAAACGTGTAGAGAGTCTGCAGCAATGAAGTCTGATTTCTAACTACATCTGCCACCACCAGCCCACATCAGAGACACAAATCTCTGGGAGCCTGAGTCCATATGTTTCTGCATACTTGAGTATCTCTTAGCCACCTCATTGTTAGTTGCACAAAGCAAATGAGAAGTTTGAGGCCATTTTAAACAGCTACAAAGGGAGATAGTGAGGAAGCCACAGCGATGTAAACATTGCCTTTCAATTTTACATAAAAGGTTTTGAGTCTCATCTTAAGTACATGTTCCTTGGTTAACATAACGTATAGTATACATGAAAAGAGACTAAAGTACTCCATGCAACCATGTTTATCTTAAAAATGTCTAAAATTATTGCTCTCTAGTGGTTATTTTTTTTGCCAGCCTTCCTCCCTCATGTGCATTATTCCTGTGGGTTTCTGCACACTGTCAGTAATTGGAGATATCAGAGACTCCCTTCAGAGGAAACAGTTTGTTGGAAATCAATCCCACAAATTTCTCCTTACAAGCTTGACTCTGCCATGACTTTTTATTTACCTGCTCAAGGTTCCATAGTAGCCGAATTTTGAACACACAGTGCATATAAGGGCTGCACGAAAAATATCACATTGCAATTATTTTAGCAGTTAATGTGATTGCAATTTCAGTTGGAATGATTGCTTTTTTTTCTTGGGTCTTGTACCAAAAAAACACGTTTCATTTATGTCTGGAGAATATGTTTTGTTGGCTGGGGCGTCTCTGTAGCACCACAACACTTATGGTGCTAACAACGCACAACAATGTGATACATTTCACTTTTCTTTTTTTTTGTCTTTTTGCAGCTCCTGCAATTTGGAGATTGCACTTGGCCATATTGTGATTTTGATTATGTTTCGATTAATTGTGCAGCCCTAATGTGTGTGTATATACAATACGGTACCTTCCACAGTGTATACTCTGAAATGAAAAAACCTGGATTTGGATGTCAAAGAGAATAAGATAATGTTCCATTATGGTAATTTTCCTTGTTGCCAGTGAGAAGTGAAGGTGGCAGGCTATGGGACACTTTAGATAAGATCATAAGACAGCAGCATAATGTTTGTTGTTGACTGTAATCCCAAACAATTTCAAACTTATGAATACAGACAAAAAAAAAAAAAAAAGCTAAAGCCACTAATGCTACTGGCATACTCAGGGTTTCTGCCAGGAAAGCTGTCAGGCCCGGCGGCTGGATTTAGACACTGCGAACAGTCCGTGGCTCAGATCGTGAAGACCAATCCCAGAACACACGTGCACGCAACACGCTCTCAATGACGGCCAAACAGAGAGGGCCGGTAAAACCTCTGTGGATTTTTTTTGAGCGATGTGGCGGGCCAGTGGGATTTGTGCCGGGTTGCCCGATGGCCATTCTGACTTTGGCTGTTACCGAGGACTGGGTGCGCTCTGTTGACCCGAGGCTGGGTGGCCGGCCGATCTGTTTTAACCAGCAGATGTTGTTGGGGAGTTTTCCAACCGTTGTATCTGGTTTCCAACGGAGCTGCCCCAAATTCCCCCGATGCTTGGGCCCAGCGGAGGGTCGCCTGTCGGGTCTGGAATAAACTGGCGGAAAGCCTGATGCCGTTATTCCCCATTTGCCGTAGTTTACAGGGATTTTAAAACATAGTGAACTATTGATGAATTGGTTCAATCAGTATTTGCCATTTTGTTAAAAAGCAGTCCTATCTTCAGAAACATCAGACACACCTTCCTGCCTGAACGACACTCAGCATGGTTGTTAGACACACTGCACCATCCCCTCCTGAGCTATAGCTGCAAGCTCATTAGAAGCAAGTTGCTTGACTGTGTATACAACTGTTTTGATAATTACATCTATGATGTGAGCGTTGGAAATTGTCCTCTCTGTGTAGAAAAACTCATGATGAGATTTGACTGAGTGTGAAATATTAATGAAAGAGAATTTCATGTATTCCTGTGCAGTTTCAAACAGCACACTGCAATGGCGTGACGGTGCAGTTTCTAGACTCCTCTACTGCTGCAAAACCTGCACAGCAGTATGACAGGAGCATCAGCATAATAATTAGACACTGAGCATTGCCCATTTAGTCCTTAAGTATTGTGTCAACAATAAAAACCAATAAAAAAATAAGCTTGTTTCTGGATGACTCTGACCATACATTGCAAAAAGCAGCGTTGCATTTTAACATAGTGGGAGCATGAAGTTACCAAAATACAGACAAGTAAATGGAGTGTAACAGGGAACAGCAGGAGGTCTGTGTAAAGCTCTGGCATGCTCCTCTAACTGACGGTACTTAATAAACAGCATTTAAAATTTGTCAGTTTACCATTGAGACACATCAATATTTAATGATGCACAATGTGCTGTCTGTTTAGCACTTCTTTCCTAACATCCTTTCGCTCTCCCTCTCGTCAGACAACTCTCAGATGTGGGACTTATGGGCTTCTTTTCAGGCTGTATTCTGACTGAGACATCAGACACAAAGCAAGCCTCGCTTACAGCTGCTTACTTTCTTCTACCTCAGACTGGCCTGATATTAAGCCAGAAACTGATGCGACTTTTCTCTCACATCCTATTGATTTCCGAGCCACTATTACTGGGGCTGAATAGTGTCTGTTGTTACCGTGTCCTTCCAGTGCACCCACCTGTTGACGAGCTAGTGAAAGCCAAGTTGTGACTTTCTAGCCTTGCACATATTGTTTTACAGGTAAGGGTGAGAACATAGTTTGGAACAGCATTAGTAGCAAACCTTAAGCTTTGTGCCAGAACAAGTGTGACATGTGCCAAACAAACACATCCTGAGTGTCTGTGTGAAATTACACCTGTCCTCCAATGTGCTTTTGTGATCAAACACTGTGAACTTCAGTGAAGAGAAAAGACCCAGCACTGCCACATCCTCTTCAGAGTTTACACTAGGTCTGCATTAGCACCTGGTATTAACATGTGATCTGTATCTGATTACATGATCAAGATAATTATATCTGATCACAAACCTTTGCCTGATAGCATTTCAATTGTAATTCCTTCTTTTTGCTTTTACACCTGCATTAACATGTATTTGTCTTTATCCATATAAGATATCTGAACACAGACTGCATGTTAATACCAGGAGTAAATGGTGATAACATTCCTGCATACATACTTTACCTGCATTGTTAAAGATCATGCAAAAGGTAAATGCAGTGACCAAAGTTACAACAACTGAAATGTCTCCTGAGAGGGGAATGAGAATGAAAAAAGGAAATCAACGAATACTCGGCTAATGATTGGTTTCCACCAATGTAAGTGTGTGAAAGACACAATATGTGTTTGTGCACATGTGGCTCTGTGATGTGTATCCACATATTTGTTAAGGCTCAGACAAAGAGACATGGTGCATCCATGGCATGTATGTCGAGATAGAACAGTCAGTTCGCAGTTTGTAGAAAGACCTTGACTTGGAGCAGTGGCCAAGTCAGTGGCTTTGTTGGAGGAGTCTGAAAAAAAAAAAAGTTTGTGGTCTTAATACTTCTCAGGCAGTGCTTAAGCCTGTTATCTGTGCCTGTGTGCTCTGCCACTGGCACACTCTCTGCTCTGTTGTGCTTGTTTTCCAACAGTCAGCTCGGAGGCCATCACACAGTTAGTTGGAGCTGTATGGAGCAGACACGGTGGTGACTCCCTCCAATCACAAAACAGAAAGCCAAAGGCTTTTTTTTTTCTTGTTGCAGAAGCAGCAGCAGCAGCAGCAGTGTAAATGAAGAATCAGTTTCATACCTTTTTTGATTTCATACCTGACGGCAGAGCTGACTCATGACCAGAAGCTGTAAACACACACTTGATTCTTATGACAAGCAGGAGCTGGCGTTTACATTGGCAAACCAGCTAGTTGTTCACGGTTTATCAGCTCTGATTAATGTGCTGGCAAAACGGAATAAATACAGACAATAACCAGCCTCATTTATTTATTCTTACTAGTTGCAACATTTACAGAAAATCTGGCCATTCAAACATGGATGCAGTGAAAGAAAATGTTCCCACTGTGTATATTCTTTTTGAATTTTATTATATTTCATTTTGTTTTATCTCTATATGGTAGTTGTTGTTGTTAGTGTTGGTGTGAGCCTTCCCCTCTCTTCTTTGCTGCACTGTAAACACACACAGTTTCTTTTCCCCTGATGGATTTTTGACTGTGGCATGTTTGCTGCCCACAGTGATCCATCCGTCATTTTACACGCACCACCTCACACTCGCATATATGCCACACTGGCAAAATGAATCGGGTCTAAAGGTGAATGATTAATACTTTTTACAGGTTTATAGGAATTCTAGGTTTGGCGGGGTCATGATCCCTGAGTATAAAATGAAATCTGCCAAACTGGAACATGAGTAACTCAAATGCTCATGCTGTCTATTGTCTGCGTTTGATTATGCTGTGGGAGGACTCACTCACTTCAACAGAAGACTAGAGAAAAGATAAAAGTGGTTCCTATTATGTGGCTGTTGACATAAAAAAAAGACTCTTGCCCTAAGAACATATTTTTGCAACTACAATTTACTTTAAAATAGCGGAAAGTGAAATGACATGGGTCTTTATTTCTCTGTGCTTGCAGTCATAATGAAAATCACTGTGCATTTTCCAAAGAGGCCCAGGCATATTTTAAACATATTCACTGATTTATTCATTCACACTGGCAGGCAATCTCTAAACAGTTCAGATTTCAGTTTCACAAGAGTCCACATATTGCTTTGTCAGTTTTAAAAGTATAGACTGGTAGAGCCTTGCTCTCTCGGATCCCTGATGCTCCGATTGTTTATCTTGAGGAACATGACTCACCACCGCCAGTGCACAAACAGTGGTAGGACGCCATTGTGTTAACACGACTTTATCAAATCCACTAAGGTCCAAGGGGATGAGTCGGGGTTGATTTGATATCATACAAGATTATTGCCAGATGACGTCAGTTGTCTACATTAAAATGTTAAAGGGGGGGTTTTGACATTCAAGTGAGATACAATGACGACAAAAGGTCCAATATTAGAGCTCGGCTGAAACGTCAACGGGCTGCTATCATCAGGCAATATCAGGTTATCACTGATGTGTTGGCATATGGGCAAAAACAAATTGCAGAGCAAAAAAAAAAAAAACTGCATCGAAATGTTTATTTTTCAACTGCAAAATATATTTATTCAGACATTTTAACATAAAATGCTTCAAGTTATTTATTAAAAAAAAAAGATTAAGATTATGCTTGTGGTATGCTATATTTGTCTGATCATCAAGATCCTATCAATGCTATCAATAAAAAAACCCAGGAAGTACTGAGACACAGATGCTGACATGTTTAGAATGAGTGACTTTTATGCTGTTTATTCTCCCAATCCTCATTTACTACCTTACTGTTGCAGAGTGAATAAAAAGGACTTTGTGTCATTGGATTCATGTCACCAGTCTTTGTATGGGTCAAAAACTGTGTAGCATCGTTCTTTGCATTATTATGATTTTTTTATTTATTTATTTTTTTATTTTACATGAATACAATGTAAGATGGCAACGAGGGAAGACAGATCAAATTGATGATAAACGTTGCCTCTGAATGCAACGTTGCGGATGTTGCCGATGTTCAATCCCAGCTGTAGGCGGGCTCATATTAAAACATTTCTCTTTGAATATCAGTGACCTTTTCAGCCTTGTGCTTTCACTCCCATCGCTTCAAAGTTACCTGTTCGCTCTCTCATTTGCCCTTTACCTGCCCCCTCTTCTTGAGCACTTGAGAGGGCTGAGATGATTACCACTTTAGGAAAGTAAAAGGACAGTGGGGCTTTTCTTCAGGTAGATTAATAAAGTTGACCTTGGCATCCGCTTTTCACAGCCTTTTTATTTGTGCAAAATTCATGTAATTTACTGGCTTTGAAAAAAAGTATCAATGACTAGACAAAATGGTGCGAAAAGTAGAATGCTAGTGACCAGCACAGCATATTTTGCTTGTAATACAGATGCAAAGCATTTCGCTAATAAGAACTGTGGCTGGTTAATTGCATGCTGGTAAAGCGGAAACGTGCAGTAAAGTGGAGGAAAAACTAGTCTAGTCTGCTCTTCTGCGGTAAGATTTTGTCTTTTTATATGGTCTGCACAGCACGTGTGCAATTCAAAAGAAAAAGACTTGAATGTCAGCGAGTTTCAGAAATGAGAGGTGTTTATAGTTAGCAGCTGAGAGCAACACTGACCCTTAACCAATACAGACGAGATAGAGCAAATATGTGTTTAATTCCCCGTATGAGGCCCTGATTATAGCGCGACCTCAGTTGTAAAAGGTTGTGATGTAACCTGAGACGGTGTTAATCCCTTAAGCTGACTTAAATTAAACAAGCAAACAATACCACGCCGAGCCGCAGGGATTTAACAGTTGGTAAAACACTGCATCTCTCACATCACACCCTTCAAAAGTTACTTTTAAAAGTGTATACCTTCAAAATTTTCGACTCTACGACTTTACTCTACCGTGACCTCACTGGTATGTCATTATCATTAATGGGAAAACATGACCTAGCTTGTACGGGGTAAAAAGTGGTGAAGAGCGAGGATCAATTCACTCCCACACTTTGACTTTATTTAAAGGTCAGCTGAAAATAGCTGCTTTTTTTAATTTTTTTTTTCTTCTCCCTCTCTTCAGTTCATGGTCCAGTGTTGTTTGTAAATCTGCGCTGCTCAGACTTCTTGGCTTCATTCACTTTACATCTGGAAGGTTTTTCATGTGGGACTTTGTGTACAGTATGGGCTGTTTGAAAGTTGTTTACAGTGTAACTAATTTTCTCTTTTTTTCCCCCTTGTCTCTCCCTTCTCTGCTCCCTTTGGATCACTCTGACTTCTTCTGGTGTCTTCCTCAATAGGTGAGTTGTCTGAGTTATTTTTCTGTTCCAGGAAAGAGTCTCTTAGGGACAACTGTGTTAAAACAAGGGTAAAAAAAAAAAAAAAGTATCCAAGGTGACCCTGTTTTCTGGAAATAATAGAGTGCCATTATATATATGGCTGTTCCTAAAGGCCAATTTACCACTTTACTGGCGGGTCTTAAAGATGGTGGTTGTGATTGGTCTCTCAGCTGTCTCTGTATCGGAGTCTTTGGTCCAAAGCCAGACACCTTTACAAGGTATCTTGAAAAGTCCATCATTTCAATTCAACTTATTTTGCTTTGTTTTGCACCAGAATACCGCCTTCATACAGCCGGCTACAATATCCACTCTTAGCAACTAAATCTTGATGCTTCTATTTAGACACTCATACCACAGTTTAGGAAACCATATTTTCATAACTTTAACCAAAGTGCTTTTGTTGCCCAAACCTAACCACACGCATGACTCAGGACGTGACTCGAGTCTGCAGCGTCAAAGTCCTACACATTTTTACCCCCAGCATTCATCCGCCACCCTCCCTTTAATTCTCTGTGGTAAAAAAAAATAAACAAAAAAGCATTGCACTTTGCCTCACTTGAAATACCTCTTCTGTGAAGTATTAAACCCCGAAAGCGTTTACATTTTCTAATAAAGCATATTTGGCAATACAAATTAGGAGTGTATAAACATGATTGCCAGGAGACAGGGTTGAGAGTACGGGCTACGTGCCAGTAAATGGCAATCACATCAATGCATTGGAGTAAATAATGCTGAAATGAAGCTGTCAGCATTTCTGTCATGGCTGGCTATGTTGTGAACATGACAGCTAGTGTAGGATATAGGACGTGACTGTAATGACTTTCTTGTGATAATGTTGCAGATAATAAAGCGTAGTTATAGGACACACAAACACGCACACACACGTACACAGCCCCTCAGCACAGTTGCAGTCTCACCTTCCAAAGACCTCATAAATTTTACAAGCTTCCCTAGTTTTGTTTTCATCTTAAATTTCCAAATCTGGTTGTGATTAAGCCGCTCAGCGAGAGCTCCTGGATGCCAGCCAAGCCCCTCGCCACACGGATCCCTCCTTAAACGCTCCCGTCTGCTGCCGGCCGTCCGCCACTGTTCATTTATTCAAAAGAGAGGGGCCCCGGCAGCCCGCTAAGCCCAGTGTCCCGGGGTCTAGGGTCCTCTCCACAGGGAGTATCCAGTGTCAGCCTTCTGCTCCATGAGGTGATCCATGATGGAGCTTTGTTCATAGCACTACAGTTTCAGGTCAGAATTTATCATGGTCGACTCACAGCTTGGATTGCGTGTAGCCCTCACAGGACCACATGAAGGCCATTTTAAATTCAGCCTCCCGTCCGGAGCACCCTTCAGCATAGTATGTGGAAATATGAAAAAAAAAAGGGGGGGGATTTTAAAGGACCATACTTTCGTTTTGTTATTGTAATTGTTTAGTCCTTTAAGGAGTTGGTTTGCTGCAAATAACAAAGAATAATAGATATTGTATTATTTCATGATTTTATGATTATTTTCTAGACAGCAGTGGAGTACACTGCTATCCTGCCATGTATTTGGGTTTTGATTTTGACCACAGGCAATGGCAGTGGTATGTGTTGGAAGAAGAACCATCTGTTCTATCTGCAAAGCCCGTGGTAAAGAGACTAAAAAGGTAGGGCTAATTAGAAATAATGAGCTGCACGGGTTGCCCTCGATACTGATATCGTACAGAAATTTCACTTCACTGCTGAGATCCAGCAGCCCAAAAGACAAATTATGTACCTACCGCTCCTGACATAAATGTTTCCACTACACAGTCTTGGTATCTCATTTCATTAAGTGGCTTAATTAACCACTTCTAATTCTGTGCACATTAAAATAACAAGCCCAAATGTGAAGATTGTTATTGATTATGCCTGTCACTTCATAAAGGCAGCAAGAGATGCGTTACATTATCGAACAGGACCGCAAGAAAAATTAAATCTGAATGTGATTGATAGATGCAATCAACAAGTGCTGAAACATTAAATGAAAGAATGAAGGTTGGAGCACTAATGTAGCTCATTGTAGGATCTGTGTAATATCTTATCTATGTGCAGAGATCTAAGACTCCTCTCAAAACCAGAGAAATGAAACCAAAACTACAAACGTTTCGTTCTGAAAATAAACATTTAGCGACTTCAAATCTGCATAAGTTGGGTGATTCAACACAGCGAACAACACATCCGTCTTCACTGTTGTCACAGTTATGTTACAGTGGCAAAGTAATGAACAACTTTTTAAATCTGCATTTGCAGGTTTATTTTAATTCTCCAGTGTCTCACATGTGTTTTTAAGTGTGGAGGCGATATCTGAACATGTGAAGAGTAGGGGAGATAAATCCGTCCATCATCTCAGCAGCAACTTGTGTTTCTAATTGATTTCATTAGAGCACAACATTTTTCTTTAAACAGTAATTCTATGTCATGGGTTGGCAACCTCTGTGATGTGCATAAGCAAGCTGACAAATGCAGTTCTAATTGAATACTGATCACATGCCCCTGGCATCACTGCGTGCTGTAATCCTGGGGCCGGATTGACAGCTTCCTTTCAGGACTCTATCACCTACCCACGTTGGCATGCGCCTGTGTGTTTGTGGTCGGCTGGTAGACGGGATAATTGCAGGAGAGAGAACATCCCAGGGAGAGAAAACTACAGAGGGAATGAAAAACACTTTACAGCATCAAAACAACTTGGCATTTTTCCTTTTATGTTTTGAGAAAGGTGACACATGCATTGTTTAAAGTGTATAATGGCTGACTCCCAGAGGTACCTTCAGATGAATCGCTGTTTTTGTCGATCAATAGATAGATAGATAGATAGATAGATTTTGTAGAAGGCAAAGTAATAATAACCAAAGTAAAAATACACTATACTATTCATGTAAATCTATAGCTATTTTAAATGTTCCAAAATCTGATTACTGTAATCAAACAAAACCATCAAATGCCTGGAAGATAGAAAAAAACATGTTCAACAGGCAGTTTTTCTGGAGTCAATGGCCCAATCACAGGATCAGACACCACCCTGTGCTTTTGCTAGAACTGCTTTCTACCTAAGAAATAGTCCCTATGAAAACTGTTGGCAGTATAAAATGTGAATAATCCAGAGAAACATGGACAGTAATTCTAATGTAATCCAAGACCAAGGCTGTTTTTTTTTTTCATATTTTCACAGTATGAATGAGTGCATGTTGAACATGTTTGTCCTGTTATCCAGGTCGCACCTTTATCATGTGAGTTATGACAGTAATGCTGACAATATTGCGTTTATCCCTTTCTCTATGTTTTGATAAAACCAAATTTAGAAGGCATGCATTAAGGACACGTGGACGTTGTCATTGTGTAATTTGTCTCCATGAATGGAGATATGTTCAAAAGAAAACACCTCTGAACCCTCCTTCTAATTTTCATTCAGCTATTCTTATGCAGTACCTTTCCTAAATGCCAAATCCTCTGGTTCTGTAAGTCTCTACAACTGAAGAGGCGGCCTGCTGGTATTATCCTCTTCAGCCTATACTTAAGTTACATTTTTTTTTTTTTTTATATTGGTGATGGTTCACAGTGGGTGTCGAGGAGGTGTGGCTGTAGGGACAACGCTGCTGGGCAGAAAGTAGAGGTTAGAGGTAGTGGCTTTTCTAAAGGTGGAAATCCTGAGGTGTTCAGGTGGGGGGGCCTGCAGTCTCACCTCCCACCTGTGTGGAAGCGCTTAAAGGCCTGTCTAATCAGCTGCGGTCACAGCACCGAGTGAGTGATGAGAATGTTTACTCCTCATTCCACATACCCACCGTGAGCTCTTATGGGCCTGCCCTGCTATTTTTGCATGCCCTCGCCCTATTGGACAGCTGTGAAGGATTGAATCGGCTGCTCACGGCACATGGCATTCCCTTCCATCTGTCGCCCGCATGCTGAGCCAGTTGCAAACCAGGTCGACTCCAAACCCCCCCTCCTCCTCCCACCAAGACGTCTGCCCCACCCCTTCGCGGCCATGGCTTGTTAATGACTCCACTACCCCCAAAGACATCCAGATCATTTCCAAGACACTCCCACAGGCCTGGCACACCCATCCCCAGCTGTCCGTCAAAACAACAACATGCCAAGATGTTGTAGACATTCCAAAAGGCCTCAGATTTTCTAACAACATATTGCCAGGCTCCATTTTTAAGACGGCCACACTCACACTGCCCCCCTTCAAAAAAGGGAACATGGGCTGCTGCCCTCAAAATTGCCCCCTAAGCAGCCACAATTACAACCTTTAAGGGATGGCTGAGCGTGCCAGCATGAGGGAGGAGGGGGGAGATTTCTCAAAAAGGGGTTATATGAAATGTGGGTGAGTCAAGGATTTGACTGCTGTTGTGAGGGGCTCTCTTTGTAAGTTTAAAGAACGTGTCATTATACATGTGATTATAAATGTTAACTGCATGAAAACAACAAGCCGTTATGACACAACTCTTAATTTGACATGTCCTGCCGTTACAAAAATCCTCGCTAACATTGTTCTAACCTAGCAAAGTGTAGTGTCAAATTACGCACTGTAAACTGTAGTAAAGTACGTTCTGCCCAGCTTTGGAGTTATTTATTTTGTTATCATTATAATCCTGCGGTTCTTGTGATGTGCTAAAACTACTACAATCCAGTGTGTCACCCCCGCAGAGTGTGAGTTGTCACAGGCTTGTCCTCTCTGGGTGTTTTCGTTGTGACTCACAGAAAGCTGTTTATGCCTCAGATAAGTAAAATCGAGCTATGTCCCTTTCTTCTAAATAGATTACAGCTAAGCTGAAGTCTTTGTGTCTGGTGTGTTAGTGAATAATTCTAGTCACTCTAAACCCTGATCTTCTTGCTGTTTGTCATCATAATGATTAATAGTGTTAAAAGTGTCTTTACTTTAGAGCTTGACCTTAGTGCAGTTGACAGAGAACACCAGTGTCCAATGTACTCTCACAAGACAGACTCTCTGACAGCCAAATTTAAAATACATATATATATTTCCTTTCAACACAATAACATAAGCAATATAGGATGACAGCAAATTCACATTTTCACCTTTTGATATACCTTTGTTATAATAGAAAAGACTGCTCTTTTCAACTGTATAATTGCAAGCCTTGAAAGATATGTGAATATTTTGTGTCACACAGTGGTGTGTTAATCTAAATGAAAAACATAAAAGATTCCACATTCAGAAACGTGGTGTCAGATTTGTCATTTTCAAAAAAAATTTTTCTTTTACATCTATACAAACTGCCAAGTGTAATTGTAAGTTTGCAGGGGATTGAAAATAAAATATAAAGATTTTATTTGTATTTTAAGGTGAAGCGCCTGGTTGTACTCTCTGCAGGTCGTTCTGATATTTTCAGCTTGTGGCTAAGACTTACTGTATCTAAGGACAATAGTTTTCAATAGGGAAACATCTCCTCTGGAACTCGTTTTTATGAAAGCTACCGTAATGCTGTTAAGCCTCCACTTCAAGCCAATATAATGAAACCAACACATTTCAGATGCAGATGTGAGGTAATGCGGAAGCTTTTCTTTATGAATGAGCTCCTAAATTTAGAAATTTCAGAAGTCCAGTTATGACTGCGGTGAATGTCTTTAGCATCAGTAGTGGCCCCTGCAGCCCCCAGATATGTTGACTCAAGAATGAACTGACCAGAGCAGAGAGCACGGCTGTCGAGTTGTGTTGAGGCGGCTCAGCACAGATTACAACAGTTTCCTCCGAGCGTGGGTGTAGACTTTAATTGCATGGAGGCTAATATCAGGCTAATGGAAAACAGCTGCCAGGGGGCCTGACAGACAGAAAGCTAGTAAACGTTGGCTGCTCAGTCAGAGATACCCCAAACATTAATGCGAGAAGCCGCTGAAGAGCCCACTGGGACTTTGTCGGATTTTTCTACAACTACGTGACATGAAGCGCTGAATGGCACCAGGAAAATCGTAGGTAGTGGGAGAGGGAAGTCTTGCACCACCAGCTTTGCAGTAACACCATTATCTCCCATTATCTTTATACTAGAGAAGTGTTCTGCTTTCCCCACTTTCTGCCGTAGTGAAAGATATTTGGAAGCAGTAAATTTCAGGGCTGATGGAATTTACAGGCAAACTACAAGCACATCTCTCCCCTACACTTTTATTTTTATTGATGTATACAGTAGACACTCATGAAAGGGGAAAGACATGCCCGAGTAAGATATTTGGCTACGACCAGCCTTCAGAAAAGCTTCAGTGCTCCTTGGCCAAGATTCTCCAAGTGTCTACAACTGTACTAAAGACATGAGCACCACTTTTCCAAAAGATATTCTCCCATTTGGTTTGACGATGGTATTATAAGGATCTGTTCTACCTGTCACTCCAGAACCTCCCACATGATTGTATCTGACAATTATTGTGATCTGTGAATAGTTTGAATGAAGTGAAATTGTTTATACTGGTCGATGACCTCCCAGTTCAGTATCCCAGTTGGGATAACAGGAATCAAGGATGTAACAGAAGGAAAACTAAAAGTTGTTTTGGTTCCTGGACAGCACTGTAAGCACTTTCTTGTGCCTGGTGTAGGTTTGTGCTGTTCTTACACAATCCAGGATAATTAAATTTCCTTTATCTGCTTGTTTAATACGAGATAGAACTCCCTGTTTCTTTCCTGTCTGAAAACTACCCAACATCAGATCTTTGATTTGCACTCACCACATTTCTACATTCTGATCTGCAGGTTCTTAGGAAAAACAGTAACGGAGGAAAAGTCCAGCCAAACACCTTGATCGTGGAGAACAAAATGAACCAATCATCTTGTTCTGTTTACCTATAAATATGTGCTGTGAGAACGGCAGGAGCTGTGCTGATAGTCTGCGCCATATGGTGCTTCCAGTCAAACGGTTGGAAATCAATGTATTCGGGAAGCTGTTCAGCTGCCCTCTCGTGCCTGCACCACAGAGAGTGATGGGGTGGGGGAGGCAGCGGGTGGGGTGGGGATGGGTGGATGAGCTGGAAAGTTGGAGCACCCGGTCCCACCCACATTCATCATAGGGAGACCAGTGTCTGCATATAATCAGATCTCTGCTGAGAGCCCCACCAAAACCTGATTAAAGGCTGGACTCTTGGCGTTTTTACTAGCTTTCTGTGCCACTTAACCAGCCTTTCACCACCTGCTCCTGTAAAAGTATCCGCTGCTGTAATGCTTATTTATGTGTTTATTGGCTTTGAGCCATTAAGGAAGCTGTATGTCTCTCTCCCGCTCAACCTCTGCACTACCCGACAATTTCTATCCCATGAATGGGCATGGGCTGTGGATGAAGGGAGGGCTTGTCGGAGGTTGTTGGATAGCTGTTGTAAAAACCAGGGCTGAATTGCTTCTCATTTCTTTGATCCGGGGGTACTCATATTTACAGAGGGGCATAGAATCTGTTTTTCTCTTGAGCTTTGCTTTACTCTCTAGTTCTGAACTATATATCTACACTACATTTTTTGTACTTTAAATGTTTATCATATAACTTCACTGAACTATACTAAGGATTTTATTGATTGACCAGTTAAAGTGGCTAAAAGACAGTCAGCCACACCTACACTATCGGTCTAAAGTTTCTGAAATTAAAGAATAAAATAAATGATTAGAAATTAAAAAAAAAAAAAAAAAAGGAATCATGGAATCTTCTTATTGAACTGAATTTAATCTAAAATTTTTTACTAATTCAGCAGCAGAACAAACGTGACGTTCTTTCTACAATGGAAATCAGAAAGTTCGTCCCTGCACTTGCAAGTTGCTTTCCGTTCACCTTCTATCAAGTTCAAGCCAAACCAGCTCCACGGGGGTTTAGTCTGGAGACTGTGCAGCTCTTCCATCATTTGAACCCACCGTCTGGTTCTGCTCTTGTATTGTTTTAGGTCATTATCTTGCTGTAGAACGAACCCCCCGACCCACCAGTCTGTCTCCTTTTGTTACTTGCCTTTTTACCACCTTTCTGATAGCAATATAGAGCACTACTTCCTGCTGTACAGTTTGGTCCTAATGATGCATCAGAGGGTGTAGTAACACGGCTTGTTCCAACACTGTCTTTGTACAGAGACAAAGGCTTTGTAAATCATCGAGCACCTGTAGGAATTGTTGGCATTAGCTTTAAAGGCTTCATTGAATCACTGCTGCAGGAAAGCTGTACATTAACCAGTTTCTTAGTTTCTGAAAATGGCCTGGTTTCTATGAAATTTACATTATTTTACCATCACTGGACTTCAACTTAAATTTGCTTAAATTTCACCAAAATCTGAAAATTGGGGTTTTATGCGTCTTTAGATCGGCAGTGTACTTGGCTCGATTACGACTTGCTAGGGATTTTCAAAAAGCTATCTGCAAGTGTCCTGTGAATGTTTGTGAACATAGCCCCAGGTCTTTTAACTAATTGAAGGGAGTCAACTTTATTTTTGCATTGATAAATTGTGTCCTGTTCTGTGGCTGATTGCCAGCTGGCTTTTGAGCATCAGTACTCAACAGTCTGGAGAGCACATGGATCTCTGCATGAGTCGAATTTCAGAGGAATATATGTAGACCTATTAATTAACTGTCAATAGAAGGCCAATGGCGAGACATTTTAGCTTATTACAGATAATGCCATGGATTCAGTTTAAAATAATTATGATGATAATTTTTCAGTCTAAGTTGGTGCCGCCAAAAGAACAGATGACAGGTAATCAGTGCCTCATACAGTGTACTCAAATAGAGTAAGGAAGAAAGAGCCCGTTGCTCTCTTGCTGAAATTTAATTTGTCTGCCACTGTATCTGTAATGGCAGGAAGTATCTTAGAAGGGCAGAAATTGACAGGCTCTCTTCAAAATGGGTTTTAAGGCTGGCTGTCTTCCTCCTGTCAGGAAAAAGTATTTCTGTGCACAGGAAATTGTCTCCTGGGTGTCCTGATGTATGCTCTGTTAAATATTTGAATTTCCAGATTGAGGTGACAACAAACCATCTACTTCTGTTTGCTCCATTGGCCCTCATCTCAGTGCTGCACTGGCTGCTTCCTCTTCAATATCTGTGGCAGTGGTGTTGTGACTTACTGACTCAATTCACAGAAGGCTGCGGTTTGCACAAGGAAATTTGAGAGTAAGACGGCCTTGAAATGGAGTCATTCTGGTCTAGGTTATGGAGGGAAAGATGACCATAATCATTCCACTGAAGTTGTGATTCACACAGCGGCTGAAAGCTTCTTTATCCTCATTTATCCAAATTTTATAATCTCTAAATGTACTGAATAAAGTAATTTCCAATTCTGATCTGTACCACACAAGTATGTGGTACAAAATCAAAACATAAGGAAGATGACGTCTGTGTGACGTGTATTGGCATAGTTAAATCAGAATTTTCCTCATTTGGTGTCTTGATGATGGTGGAGAACACTTTCTGAGACGGTTCCCCCGAAATCTGCCATAGGATTTAAATTGGGTTGAGGTGTATTGACTGAAGGTTATAATGTATGATTCACATCATTTTCATACTTATCAAACAAGTCATGGCCTGTGTGGAAGCACCTGTATTCATCATGTTTCTCAGTGAATTTGTACATGTTTATATTCATGTCACCCAACTGCACATCGTAGAAGAAACTTTAAGAGTCTCAAAATCTGTATATGGAAATAGCCGTGCCAATATGCAATAAAAAAGTTATAAAAACAATATTGCTGCAAATACAAACATGCAAAAAAAACTCAACTGATGTCTTGGGTCCTTACTTTCAAGGATCTTTACAATTATTGATCTTGACAGTTGAGGAAAAAAATGCTGGATTCCAGTAGTGACAGCAGATCCCCAGGGCCGCTCATGTCAGGCACTGACTGCACCTGAACTCCTGAGGAGGTGTTTGTGTAAGAAGGTGAAAAAGATATTTCAAGCAGGAAAAGTGCTTTAAGATACAAAACCTGTCCCAGACTATAAATCACACTGGAAAATAACTTTACTTTGTTGGATGGATCACTGTGTCCATCTCAGTTGGACAGGAAGCTTTTTAAGGACAATGTAGGCTTTGTGAAGTCATGCTTAGGACATGGCAGCTGTAGTGATAACAGCCAGTTCGCATAATTTCAGCCACTAGAGACGGTTGGAGTGTCCATGTGTGAATTTCAGCAAGTCCTCCAACCTGAACAACAATATAGGTCGTTTATTCAACCCTCTGATACGACCCATATGAGTGTCTCCTGAAACAGTGCCCCTATGGCGGCAGGTGTGTCGGACCTTGGTTGCCATGGTTCCGATAATAATCACGCGGACTGTACCAACAGTGTCATACCGGACCTTTGTTGCTGTGTTACAATAATAACCGGTTCTGGCTTACTTTAGGTTTAGGAAAAGTTCAAGGTTTGGGTTAAAATAAGTATTTCTTTAACAGTAGACGATCTTTATTGTCATGGTTACCGCACTGCTCTCCTGACATGACAACCTCCTCCTGACATGAGCTTTGTCACCTAGCAACAAAACGTAACTATGACTCTGCTGAACAGACGACCTATGGGCAGTCTCCTGCATCGCCAAGCCAAATAAATTCCATATATTACATGTAGCCATTTAGATTCATTATGTTGTCGGACAGATGGAGTGCAGCAACATTATCTCTTGAGGCTGATAGATCCCAGTGCTGAACTGATATTTTGCAGATAAAGTTTTGTTAAACTGTAATGAGGTTTGCGATTTCAGTGGCCGATACTGTTGGCTTTATGCATACAACAACTGGTCTGTCCACCAACACGTGAAGCCATACCACTGCTTTGTTGTGTTGCTCAAATTACCTTTTTAATTAGAAAAGCAACAGATCTTTCTAATGTTTTTGTTGGCCCCCCTCCTGGATTAGTTTCCTCCCAACAGTACTTGTGAGACTGCTAGCTGAGGGAGTGTTTGTGCTTGTTTGTTTGTGGCCTGGTGTGGAGCTGTGGGGATTAGAAGGTAGTTAAAGATTTCCATCCGTCGTATGCGGTTAAGCTGAGGAATTGTAAACACTAATCCAAGTGCTTGCTTACTGACCATTGAATGTGTTCTCTTTAATGTGATTCAGACACGGTGAAGAGCCAAACTCGTGTAGATCTACTACAAAGGGAGAAAATAGCAGCCCATTGTATAAAGAAATTCACTGAAGTACCGATTGGCAAAATATCACCATGAGCTGATTATTATGCACGCTTTACCTAACGGTTTTTAACAGAGTCTTGGGGAGCTTAGGTGGAAGGAAAAAAGCCTGATAGCTTTTTTAGTGCTGGCTGGTGGGTTAAAGTGAGGGATTTTAGAAAAGTAATCTCTTAGACCATAGTGTAAAGGATTGTTTCATAAATCAACAGGCTGGGCTTGCAGCCTTGCCAACAATAATATCATCCATCCATCACTACAGAATATTAAAAATGACCCTTGCTTAAACAAACTGCAATAATTTAACCGGCAATCCCCTACCGTCAATCATCTGTCGGCACCAAAGAACTGTTGGATTATTTGATTCCGCTTTGTTCTAAAAACACTCCACACACACTTGACAAAGACTGTTATTTGTATTTCCTGCGGTTTTTGTTCAGTGGTCATCTATAGTACATGTTAGTGAGATCACATTAATGCTATCACACTTGAAAAGGGAATAAGATCTCTCCTCTTCAACACTAACTAAGACAAGCAGATGATTTGAGTCTTTCCCTTCCGCCACTTGGCTCCAAGAACAAAGCGAAGGAACCTTAGCTGGCTCCTAGTGTGCAGTATCCCAGTGGCTGGGGGCTGATGGGGCTCATGATAAACACTGAAAATGACTCCAGAGCCCAGAGGACAGCTAAAACAAAATGAGCTGACAATACTCATTTTCACAGGCCCAAATTTAGATTGTTATGATTTCAGTAATGATTTTCTCTCAGCTGTGGGAACGTGAGTAATTAAACCTAATGAGAGGAATGGTAAGAACTCAAAATAGGCCTGCTTCTGGGCTATTATTTTAATACTTTGTTTTAGATACAGGTGAATGTTTTGTTATCTGTTTCTGCGCTAATGGGATAAATTAGCTGGATGCATTATCCACTTTAGTCTGTCGACTGCCTAAGCTGCCCAGCTAAACTGCTTTATGTACGTGCAGCTATTGAGTAAATGTGAAATCAAATGCATTTTTATATATCTACTGCAGCCATTGATCCTGCATACACTTTACTGTTGTTTATATTTCCATCTGCCTTGTGAGGAACAGAATGAAAGACATTCAGAGTCCATAACTAACAGGATCAAAATGGTGGTGGAGACTGCATGTGGATAAGAGCCTGGGATAATTGAGTTTGAGTACTAAATCAGAATGTACTCATAGACTTGCAACTGTGGTTTGAAAGTCACTAAGCTCACTATCTCTTGATCACTAACCCTGACTGCACAGTGTATAAAGCTAATTAAAAATCTTAATTATGACCATATTTATATATGTACTATAGGCATCCACTAAAGATATTTCACTTTCACACTCAGCTCTGCAGAAATAGATCTGCACCTTTGTTCCAGTCTCATTTTTTCTTTTTTTTTGTCAACAGAGAACATACTGTTCTATAGTTCCAGCTCACTGATGGGGGGTTATTGTTTTTGGGTTACATACTTAGTAGCTGGTCCACTGTTTTGCTATTCTCTTTCATGTGCAGTGTTATTGTTCACACAGGCTAGCTGCACTCCTCCATCCTCATCCAACCCCTTCGGCCCCCCTGTACAGAAGGAAGCCTAGAAACATGTGTTGCGGAGTAAGGTTACAGTTTTAGCCCTCACGCCTCCACGCAGGTCCACAGAACTCTTTTCAATGCTTATTGAACTTTGCTTTAGGACGGCATGTCCAGTTTAACTTCATTGACTTCATTGGCTTTTTCCCTCCAAATCCTGCCTGCTTTTGTCTAGACAGCTGTGCACTGCTGGCGTCTTTGTGCTCTTATTCCATACAAGTGGAGAAGGGGAGAGACCCCATATGCTACCAGCTGCTAGACACATTTGCTCTTACTGCTAGTAACTGAACCCACTGAGGAAGAGGGAAAACCTATCTTGGCTGCTGCCATAACTGAATTAAAGGCCCATCTGAGCAATTGCCTTGTTGGTTATATAATGTTCTAAAATGCTTCCTGCCATTTGGAGGTATATACAACATATATAACGGTAGCACAGGATGGATGAAATTGTCAGAATCACTATAAATTTACTTTACATCGATTCATCTGCTGTCGTGCACCCTGCTTTCACTCCTCACCAAAAGAAAAATTTAGCCTTGAGGCTTAGTTATATTCAGTGCATTGTTTGCCTAGGGAACCAGGCTCCATATATGGTTCCATTTGTCTGTTTGTAACAAAGAGGGCCAGCTGCATCAACCACACTCCCTTTTAAGAGGCGCCTTTATGGTTGAAGACATTGCTCTAATTTATGTCTCCACGTGGGCCCCTTAAGAAGCGTATGAACCAGAGACACATGGTGGGGATAGGTTGTTCAATACCCTGCAAAGGATTTAAGACCCTCCATACTCAGGGCTGCAGGGAAGAACACATTAGTCCGGTTCAGGTCAAGGACAGGCCTGAAACAGGTCAAATCAAATCAGGCTGAAGACCAGGGTAAATCATACATACATTTAAATATGAATCCTTCCAAATCTATGAATAGTGCTGAATGAGTTTCTAACAGATCAACACGCTGTTCTGTTTGCAGCAGCTCTGTATTTTAGCTCTCAATCTTATTGTCTAAGTGGAAATACCGATTATTACAACTTGATGCTGTTTCCAACAAGTTCTCCAAACTGCATGACAAATTACACGATTTCTCTTTGTCTTCAAAACTTGCACATATTAGAGTTTTCTGATCTGATGCCTCTATAGGTGAGAACAAACCTGTAAAACCTTGACAAACCATGGCTACAGAACCATTCATAATGTAATGTAAATAATGTTTTCTGAACTACTTGGTTAAGTTAAAAGAAAGACAATGGTTTAGATTAAAAGCATTAAAGCTGTTAAGGAAACATTGTGTTCATGGTTAAAAGAAACCAACGTTGACTGTTGATAGGAAACAGGAGACAAACTTACTGTCTCTTGGTCAAAATCGCACGCTTGGTTACCCATCCATTCACCCTGACCTCTTCCCGACTAATCAGTCTACATAAATGACACGGTACTTCCTGACATACAGGCACTTACTCTTCACCCCCAAGTTTCACCTTCAGGTAAAATGGTCGCTTGTTTACAGCCTGTCTGATGGTCTGACTGGCTCCTTTAACTTGTTACAGAGATTTCTCCCTGTTTCCAAACCTCAGCAACTACTTTGATTGATCCAATGTTATCACAACTGATAGAAATGATGGCCAGAACTGCAAAAAAAATATTGCACAGGATAAGAGGTTAAAATCCTTGAATTGTTTGGTAACCGTGGAGAAATTCATACCATGTTTATTTATTATCTTTCGTAACTGTTCAAGCTGGATCTGTTGATCCCAGAATAGAAATAAAGGAATGCACAATGGATAAAGACTAGGTTCTCTGATCAAACCCTGCACATGGGCATTTCCCCTACTGTCTCATGCATTTTTAATGGTTTAAAATAAAACTAACAGTGTTTTTACAATGATAAACATCATGACCCCAACAGAGAGAGGTTTTTAGTAATAACCCAGGTGTGATGTGCTTATATAAAATTCAAATTAAAACTTCACTCCATTTTGTTTTTAATATCACAGGACATGGGCTAACACTAGCAACAAAGTTATTGCCAGCCAGCTGTATAGATTGGTTATTTTTTGCGTATCACATGGTGTTGGCACATACAGTAGGCGGAGATAAGTTGCTTCTGAAATGCCAAACAGCAGAGCAACATCTGTTAAGCATTGAGCTATTTTTGGAGAGGTTTTCCCTCCTCTTTACCAGAGGGACTTTACAGTAGATCCATTTGATTCCAAGCAACAAATATTTGCATCCCACGTCTCATTGAACCAGTGGACAGAAACACTCGGGGCTTGTTTTGCCACTGTTAGATTTGACATCGCTGACAAGTGATATATAGTACTACCTAATGTTCTGGGGCCACAGGACTGAGTGTGAGTGGTGTGTTGTAACACTATCATCGGTTTTCAAAAGCTTCCCAACCGGTCGAGTTGACCTTAGCTGAACAAATGAAAAAATAGCTATTTACATTTCAGTTGTTGAGAGGAGCATGATTATGCGCATTGCAATGATTTCCAGGTATACTGAAAGAGCAGCATCAACTGGAATGCAAAATCCACTGAGGAGCACAAGGCTGTTGAATAAAAATGCCTTTGCCCTGCTTCTGTATTATGGCCCCGACAGCTCTCTCATATAGAAACCAGCTGTGGCGACTCCCAGTACCAGCGCGCCTTGATGAAAAGATTATGGAGCCTTGGCTTTGATGTACACACTTCAATACTGTAGTCACCGTCTGCCCATGCTGAACCCAGTGTTCTCTGGTCAGCATAAAGTACAGAGACTTCCATTTGAATTATAATTATAGGGTTTTGTTTGCTAATATATTTTGCACTTTCCTCACTGTCCTCCACATCTTTGCAGCTGTGTACATTTAAGAGGATCTTGAAAGATGTCATTTGTTCACTAGACCCCAGCCGACGTGGTTTTTATATTGTGCGTGGCAGACTCCTAGGGGATGAAATGCCTTAGAGACTTCATAGTGTGAAGAGTTTAACAGATGACACAATAGAAATGAAATATATGTCTGCTCCACTGGACTTGTAGACTCGGCTGGGAGTTGGGGGTTGGTGTGAATTTGGGGGATGGGGTTGACTTCATATGGCAACGCTTGCTACCAATTTCCATGTGCTTTACAGCAATGTAGCTGACTGTCATTTGGTTAGCCATGCACAAACAGCATTCATGCTTACTATTCAGTCAAGCAGACTCTTCCTCATTAATGTAAACACACAATTTCCATTTTAAGAATCTGGAGATGAAGATAATTCTGATTTATTACAGCATGGGTCTTATTTTTGTATTTTCTTTGCCGTTCTGTCTGTTAAGATGGACTCACCAAAGTAAATGATCTGGGAACGTAGTGATATTGCTACAAAGAAGTCCAACAGTGCGAGAAACACAGCCAGGCTATTAGACATGTTGTAAACAACTCAACAGATTATCCACACCACTTAATCAAAAGGAAAAACTGAAGGCAAGCACACCCAAAACATTGATAATTTCTCATTGCAGAGGAAAATTCTTTGCATTCACAACTGGGTCGAAGTGGAACAAGGAAGAAGTTCGTAAACGTTCGTGATGAGTGTTAACGACAGAAAATTGGGATAGTAGCTTTACAATTTGTTTTTTTGGATTCTCCTCCAAATAAATTTTGCCAACTAGAGGGTTGCCTCACCGCTGACATGGTCAACAAAGAGTGGAAACCTTACTTTTCACTATGCACTTAAAACCCAAAGAACTCTTCAAATATCAGGGCAGTCTAGCAACCTTCCAAATGCAGCCCTGACCTTTTGACCTTATTTGGAGCCACATACTCTTTGACTTATAAACTATTCATGGGGCATTGAATTTCTCAAGCCTTCCATTTGCCCACATGCAGACCAAACGGATAGCTGGTAGGTAGTATAGACTTCATGGATTTTGTCAAGGCAAAGGAAAGGGAAGGGATCTCGCGAATAATGGATGGAAAAAGACACGGGGAGGGGGTTGGTTCTCTCTCCTTTGGAAGCACTTGGAAAGTTATTGGTTACTTCCTAACCTCTGTCTAGACAGAGTTAACAGTCCTGGAGTGTCATCTGGAATATATGTGCTTGCCACACAGGATCTAATTGGGATTTTAATATACTGCAGAAGATTTGCTCACTTGATCGAAAAAAAAAATACATTTACAGTGGCTCATTCCTGATGAATTGGATCACTGGTTTCCATCTGGAAATCTTTTAGGAAAACTGAAATATTTTTAGCCTTCTTACACAAGGGAGTCTGCCTCTTGAATTATTCATGATGAAAATCTGTGCCTTATGCTGTGTGTTATCTTAAACTGTTTAGTTAAGAAATAGATTTTAAGACCAAGTCGCAGCAATGTAACCATAATCTCCATGTCGACTTCTGAGGAGAGAGTATTCTGTTAGAGGAGACTCCCTGAGGCATGCTTTCAAAGTCTTCCCCCTCTTGAAGGCGTTATGAAACAATAACAATTCAAGACACCAGAGAAGCGAACAAAGTTCCCATGGCTGATAGCACTTGTCACACTTAACCTCGTTGTCCTGACAAATTTTCCTGACAGTGTGTTGTCAAACAGCCTGTGAAAGCTTCCCATGCTCTGGATCTCCTCTCTTTCACTTTTGTCTAGTTGGCATAAAATTAAGAGGCGGCCATGTAAAAGCTCCCCATGAGCTTAGAGGATGAGAGGTTGTTTGGAGGTCAGTGTGGAAACCTGCAGAGCTGAAAGGCGCCAACGATCTCTGGGAAAGTGGTACAATGGAAGCTCGGTCAGTTCAGAGGCAAGACAATGGACCCAATTGTCATCTCAACTTTGACCTATGGTACATTGAGCACCAACCATTAAGACCCATAAATTAATCATCGGGATAATATCTTCTTTCATGCAGTGGCCCTACAGTCAAATTCATGGGCTTGTTTAAGTTAGTTATCAATTCTGTCAGTGTTTCACTAACATCAACTCTGGCGTCTGGCTTTTCTGGTGCATTTCCCAAGATTCAAAATGTTCTGTTTTCTTGTTCTCAGAGTCTGTGAGGACACCTGTTGGAAATGATAATGTCAGAGTAGAAACACACAACGAGGGCAACACTGCAGAGAAGCTGCACTCCACACCTTTGTGAATGATTGATCAAAACCAGTATAGATCAGTGTCTTTGGGCTGGACAGGTTTGATGCGCCTTGTGATGAAATATGTAGTCCAACAGCTGATGTTAAACAAGAACATACACTTTCTTTCTATAGATTTAACAAGACAGATGCCAATACTTTTGGATTTAAGCAACTCTTTAAGCAATTCCCTTTCTTATTCTCTCATTTTCATGAAGAAATAACAAATATTCAGCATTCAGTCTGCCCTCTTCAGAACCTCCCCAAGGGGTCAAAAGAAATCTGAAGTATCATGAGATGATTAACAATATAAAAAAAATACACAAGTATTTTTTCTGACTGTTTTCCCAGTCTTAACTATTTTTGTTTCTTTTTAAATGATTCATTTGACAGAATATGAGATAAACAATAAATTTAGAGTCCAATGTGCTACTCGCTGATGCTATCCAAAATGAAAAGGCTCATTTATTGTTAGCAGAACTCAGCTACTGTATGTGGCTTTGTGTCACATCACTGAGCCTGTCTAGCTTGCACACAGTGGTTGGCCAGTGTTTTTCACACGAATCTGTGTCTGTCACAGAGGAAAGGGCAGCAATAGCCCTGGGTATTGGTTGTGTGAATATGTGAACATGTGGGAATCTATCTTTCTCCTTTTCCTCTCAAGGTTTCAGTCTTTGAGTGGTGACTTTCGGGGCACTGCAACGTGCAACTTATTGCTCGTAACCAAAGCCTCTTGGGCAGTGCAGAAGCCCATGAGCAGCCGGGTGGTTGGGGCAGGACACAAGAAGACATAGGAAGACATTCTTACATTCCTGCAGTGCAAAGTTGTGGCCAACCTAGCAGAAAGCTCCAAATGCTCATTTTTTCTGACAGTTTAAGCTGGAGTGGATTCATTTGTGTTGGTCAGTACTTCGCTCTGTGAGGGCTTGTCCGCCTGAACGGTTGTGCAGGGTGAATGAAGAGGTAAAACACAGCCGAGACATGAGATTTCTTATGTGATTTCTCATGCCTCACAGTGTGAAGTACAGAGCACAGCCAGGATGTGAACACGCTTCAATTCAGAGATGTTTAAGCAGGGATGAACTCAAGGCTTTTGGGCACTGGTCCCAAATCAACAGGGCATGTTGAAAACACATAATAACACCCAACACTGAATATCCAGAACATCCAGCTGCTACAGTAGAGCACAGTTGTGCCAGTGCTGAGACTACTCCAAGAAAATAATTTTGCTGCAAAGGAAATCTCTGCTTTTTTTTTTTTTTTTTTTTTTGCTAGTGATCCTCAAATTCATCTCTTCTGGGGAGAACTGTGCTTGCCAGTGCTGAGAGTTTCATTCTCTGCCTCTTAGTACAAATACATCATTGCTTTCATCCTTTATAGCACTGTGAAGCTAAGTGGCTGTTCATTGGTTGTGAAATTTATCTTGCTTTAGCAGGTGGTGAAGGGAATCCACACAAGGATGGCAAAGCCTATACCAAATTTTTCACAGCAATGTTTAAAATGGCAATCACATCTTGTTGTTTTTGTTCCTCCTTTTGTGCTATACTCAAGAGGTAAATAAACCTTTATGGTGGATTACTGCCTGGTTCTGCTGTTTTTCCTCATAGTCTATTGGGTGTCTGTTGTACATTTGACATACATGATTAAGAGGCTAACTGTTCTACTGGATGGGTTTATTCTCCTGATGGATGACCTATTCTTCAATACCCTTGCCAAACTCTGGATTAAGTGATCCCTTGGCCCAGTGGAACTCTTGTTACCTGTCATCAACAATCATAATTGTAAATGTCACAGCTAATTGGCCGTACAGTGACCTTTCCGCCAAGTATGTGTGTTGAAGGAAAGGTCCATACACAAATGCAGTAACATATCACCAACAGTAAAGTATGTTTTTTCTTCCTTTAAACCCCCCCTATAGCAACATAGGACAACAAGTGGAGACACAGTCCAAACGCAGGCATAAGCTATGTATTAAACTGTGCAAATATCCTGATATATACATGCTGTACTCTCTGAAGTTCAATTAGTGCTGCTCAACGAATTGCACTGTCAGAAAGTGCAATTAAAGCATAATGAAATTTATTCATGTTCAAAAAATAGCTGCTGCGATAATCTTGGTGACATAGTGAAAGCTCTTGTATGCAGTTGCTAAGTTTAGCTCTTTCTAGTTTTGTTCTTGGCAAGAGAGAGAATCAATGAGTACAGAGGTGGATTTGGGAAGTGTTTAGGCTAGCTTTACACAAAGACCGAAAGCAGAGAGCTACCTTCTTCCGTCATATTACACACAGAACATCTGTGTTTACCAACCTGTAAGCTTCCATTTGACACTCCTTGTGGATAGAGAGCACTTACCACCAGTGTATACAGTATACACATACAGTACCAGATGTTAATTTGTAAAAATAGCATCTATGGAATTTCACCCAGTTGTTTTGCTGCAGCTGTCTGTGATGCAGTTTATAGACTGATAAAACAGCGGCACTTGTACTTTCAGGAGAGGCCACGTTATTCACCAACCACGAGACTCTTATTAACATGTTTGACCAGCATCTGCCTGAGGATTAGCTTGCCTCCCACTAGGAATCAGAAATGCGCACTGGAATGGGCACAGGGCAATTAAAAAAATCCACATTTCATGTCAGATGCAATATTTCAACATGCCGAGCAATGCCAGAGTTTATCACCAGCCATCAATATGTTGACTTGTCTGTGAGGTGCTGTTGATCCATCTCCTCTGACATGGCGGTTCTGGATGGGTAAGTCATGATGCTGGGATTCATTCTGGCCACTCTGTGGAATTGATGCTGTTTGTCCACAGTTCACTTCTCCCTGGTTAATGGGTGATGAAGTTGGCTCAGGAGACCGCATGACTGATGAGGCTGCATGACTGAATTGCCAAATACAGTGGGAGCTGGCTGCTTTTATTTTTGCAGAGTTGTTCCTGCAGAGGTACCTGGCATCAGCAAATTAGTTTGTTTAAAAAAAATTATTGCTGACAAATATGCCACAAAATTATTTCAAGCAATAGTTCACAGGTTTCGAAACCCCTCACCTTGCATCCATTTTCAGAGTAAGTTGGCCCCTCTAGCATTGTATGTAATAAGGATCATATAGTTAATTGTACAAATGCATGGGCATGACGCAGTATATCAGTGTGGCAGAGTAATGCAATACATTGTGATGTCAGTCCACTGCTGCCATGTGTTGATTGATGTATTGAATTGTTAAGTGTACAGGTGCATTGAACAGCTTTCCCTGCATTCAATTAAATTCATAATTTTTTGCCTACAAAACCTTCCCTTTTGATTTATTGAGCTTATAGTAATAAACTATTAAAAAGTTAAGTTACATCAACTGAAGAAGAAGAACCGAAGTTAGAGGCAACGTCAACTTTTAGATCAAAAGTCCTGGCGCCCTCCTTTGGATTTAACAGCGGTGATGTGATGAATTTGATAAAGATTATGTAATCTGTGAGGATTGTCTCATAAAAGTACACGGGCAACTCGGCGGATATGCACAGGCAGCTCGCTCATAATCCTCCTGATCATGTGGGGAATTTTGCACTTTTGCACAGATAAAGACATTTGAGGCAGAGGTGTTCCCATCTCTCCTGCAGACATTTTAACCCTCAACTTCAAAAAAAATCCGACATCAAAATGCAGTGAATCCATATTAGTTTACTATTGAAATAAATTATACTACTAATGAAGTTTATGACAAGACAACACAGGGAAAACAAAATGGTAAATGCAGGATAGGAGGCGTCTGGCGTGCGCACATGCTCCCGCCTGCGTCTGTCCCACATTACAAGGTGGATGGGTGAAAGAGAAAGGGAGAAAAAGGTGTTGGCGAGCAAAGTGGGAGCATAAGCTTAATTGTATTTTATTGTGAAAAGAGAGAAGGTAATGCTACCTGTAAGCCTAATGCAATGCCGTGCCTACTTGAGCACTTGTTTTCATACACTGTACACCCAGATGGCCCTCAAATCTGTTCCATACTCGGCCAGTATGTGCAGGTTTATATCTTAAGTATTTAAATCTGAACACCAGGGAGAGCTTTGATGATAAAAGGCAGCAATTGAACCCTTGAACCCTGCTACCTCGCACCACATTCCTAATCTAATTCCAAAAATCCACAGGCAAGCGTCCCCCCACCCCCCCAGAACCGACCGCATGGAGCAGAGCCAGCCAGCGAGACTTCTAAACAATATGTGTCTTCCACTGAGCACTTCACGCACACCACAATCCCCATAACCCCTCTGACATTCACTGGAGATATTAGGCAAAATCAATAGCTGACTTCAAAGTAACCATCATTTACCATAATATTTGCAACACACAGGACGTTCAGAGGATATTAAATGGTTTCAGTCCGTGCATTCCTCAGGGCAAAAACAGCAGATGAAGCAGATAACCTCAGATCCAACCTGAATAAAGACAACTCTGCTTTGCATGGGAGCTTCGTGCAAAAACAACACAGACTCCATCTTTGCAATTACAGTGTCAGGTTTTTGTTTCTGTGCCTTCCTCTCTGAAGATAAGTTTGATTTGAGTCTACTTTCATCTATGATTGCCCCCTTGTCTTCAGTGTTTTTTTTTTTATGAGGAAATACACTGTTTCACGAGAGACTTTACATTTATTTTATGTATAAAATTTGTTTAGAGATACTTTTGTCCTGTCACTGGTGTGGACCTCAGTCTGTCTGTCGAGAGCAAGATATTTCAACAACCAGATTCAATTAGATATGGATATTCATTATCAACAGTGGTTAAATCCTGCTGATTTTAATAACCCTTACTGTTTCACCTGCTGCCACCATGAGGTCAAAATACCCCCTTTGTCCAACATCTTGGTTGGTGGCAAGTTATCTGAAAAGCTGTTTGTCAAATTTCAAGTAAATCAAGTACATTCATAGTCACCGGAGGATGAACCTTTCTCCTCCAGCACAATTCTGAATAACTTGGCACACATTTCATCTGATGCTCTTAATTGTGTTATGTACTCAACACTTCCGTGCTCTTGAGGGAATAAACCCCTTTGATTTTAATGACCATGTGTGCTGTCCATTAACTCCGACCTGAGGACACTACTTTCATCAGTATCTTGTCTTCCGTAAAGCATCTCTATATTGTGGGATGTTATGAACATTACAGCGAGCATGGGCTGCTAGCTGGCTTTTATACTTTTAGTCTTTATACACATTTGTATTGTAGATGCATCCTATGGGACAAGTACTTCAAACTTCAAAACCTCATTGACTTCATTGTTTTGAATCCACTGTGGTTTCTGAATCTTGCTGATTTGGTGCTAATGGACCCCACATATTTTTCTTCCGTGTCAGGTTGACTGTACATTTAATAATACTTATGGTCACCGAACTGTTGAAAAGACTATAAAGCTTATTGAATCATTATTTTTTTATGTATATTTTCACTGTTATGATAATCCCAGCAAATAATGTTAATTCCCTTTTGCTGAGCAGCCTTAGCACAGCAAGTTCTCTCTTTATTAGAGCTGCTTATTGCACAGGATTTGTTGTTTTCACTCTACAGCACTTTGTAACCTTGTTTGGGGAAGTACTGTACATCTTCAGCAGTAATCCTCTCTGTATCTGACATTACCTTGCAGAGTGTCATATTGTTGTATACTGAAGGTGCCTCTCATTCATCAGTTATGATCAACAGTCCCAGTGTTACGACTGCCCGGTTATATAACATAAGTCAGTACAGTGTCTATAAAACTGATTTCTTTTATTTTTTAATGTGGTTTGTAGTTGGTAGAACAAAGTCTCGATTCCCTGAAGCAGGCTTATCGTAAAGTTAATTTGGTGTGGTAGATATTGGCTTGTACATTGTAAAGCAGTATCTGTGCATACACAAAAGTGCAGCCTCTCTCATAAGACGTAGAAAGATTGCAGGTTCAAGGCAGCAAACACATTAGTAAATTGCCTAGTGGTAAGTCTGACCTGCGGGTTGATTATACTCAAGTAAGTGTTGCACCCTTTCCACCCACTGATCCACCCATTCAACCTCTTTCCACATGCCCATGTGTGCATGGACACCCACCCACACACAAAAAGCCTTTTCTGGACGCGTTCTTTTCTCTACCATTGTGCATTAGAAGGACGAAAGAATCCATTTGCATATTATGCCCCTCCTTTTCAGTAACCAGTCCTCTCTGATTTATGATGAGCCTATAAAAAGTACAACTGTCAGGGATAGAAGCAACGCTGACAGATGCAAATTGCTTCCAAGATTTATTGATGAACCGCTGCTTTACAATGTTTTGTTTTATAACAAAGTGTAGCTGTTTGAATGCAGTGTAAGGCACCCACCAGTTTCAATTTAGTAACAGAGAATCAATTTGATGTTATAAAGCTGCACAGAGCAAATTTTGGGAACTTCAATACTTGATCATTTACATTCTTGCTGACTATATTCCAAATTATACTGTCCCTTTTTTTTTTTACTTTATTTTTAGCTAGATTGGTTGGTTGGTTGGTTTTGAGACTGTCCTCCTGTGAAAAACAAGCTCAAGGGTCGTCTGTGCAAACAGCTCATTACAGCCCATAGTTATGTTTTATTGTTAGACGACCTCTAGCAGACTTGGTAATTATGACGGCAGCGCAGGGTGAGATCAGGTGACATCGTATAAAGAGCGACAAAGTCTGTTCAGGAGGCAAAAAACACAGGACTTTCACACAAGAGACTGCCGTTCCCGTTTCAAACCAATAATCAAACCTAACCCTAACCTTTTTTATACATTTGTTTTTTTCAGTGAAAATTAAATGCAAAAATTACCATTCCAACTGAAAGCGTGACTCTTATCACAATTGAAATATCTTCCAAAAGAATAACTATATGATTTAGTTTTTGTGTAACAATTCAGCCCTAATTTTAACGCACACCAGTGCTCTTTCCCCCACCACCTAACCGAACCAGGGCTGATCCATAACCTTAACTGTGTGCCTATTATTATAGTAACCATGACAACAGAGGTCCAATGCACCTGCCGCCGTAGTTGCGCCATTTCAGGAGACGCTCCCACTGTTTGGTTTCTAATAACTTCACAATGAGATAATTAATCTGTCAGTCATTTATGTTTTTGTGAAATGTGTAATGCAAGTGATGAAAGTGGCAATCACAAACATCATACTGTTTTGAAAACTGTTTTGTTTCTAAAACTAACTGTGGTACATTTCAAGGACAGCTGCTGTAAAGTCTTGTATTCATGAGCTCAGAAGTTGGAAAATCAAAAACCAGAAGAGAGTAAGCAAAAGAATAATGTGACTTTTTCTTTCACTATAAAAATTGAATTAGTGAGTGTTCCTGAATGCAGTAAATGGGGGAGGCGTTTTCAAAACAGCTGCTTTACAACACGGTGAATATAGTAGATCGTAACAATAAGTACAATAAGTTTCGAGTATCTGCACGTTGATTTTCATTGCTGAAATAAACAAAACCCTGTGCAGCTGTCTGAAAGGTATGAAATCAATCTAAAGAAATCCCAAGGTGTGCTCCGGAAAATGCTAAGCAGGAATGTAAAGTATGTGAGATTTGCAGTTAATGGGCTAAACCGTGGAAAATCAGCTGCACAATTTTCTCCATTTATTTATACAATATACCTCGAGTGTTTAAATCTTCACAGTGGATCTACATAGTGAAGGAAAGCTAATTGTGTCCCTCTCTCTGACTGTGTGGTGTTGTATGAGCTATAGTCTCATGCCTTTCCTAATAGTGATGAATGATTCAGGCCACCATGGCACCCAAAGGCTAAAGGAAATCATTAACCAGTAAACACAACAGAGCTGCACTGCAGTTCATGAAACCAAAAAACTCTCCATCTATGTTCTGTTGTGGTCTCAAATCTTTATTTGAATTGGTTGTGCCTTGTTTTTTTGGCATATTTTTAGAGGGGCATATGGTAATTCATTTCTTTCTACACAACAGGTATGTTTTTTAATGTTGTGGCTACGTGAGATTCTTTTGTGACATGACTTCCAGACAGCTCGGGGGTCTTTTGACGACCTACATGACGTACAGATGTAGGCAGCCAGAGACAGCCTTCTGGGTTAAGGAAAGTCAACAGCTGTTCCTTCTGAAGTGCCATGGATCATGTAGTAGACATCAAACGAGGCAAGAAAAGGCGGTAAAACAAGTGGATGTGCTAGTCGTTCTGTCGAGGGCTTCATGAGGCGTCCTGAACACAGAATTGGTTGTATACTTCGACACACTACATGGGATAAAACGGTTGTGCCAAGTTATAGTAGTGATCTTTGTTCTTCACAGCCCGCATTGGATCGGGCCATTACTGGGCTTAATGTTGCAAGTATTTCTACTACAATATGTGCCTCATGGTTGAAATTTAATAAGTACAATCTCTCCATTATTCGAATCATAATCTGTTCAGGGCTTCTCTTTGTCCGCTATAGAAACATTCAGTTTCCATCATAAAACATAAAAGTAAAGTCTTGGCTCCTTTCTGGAGGGAGGCGATGACCTGAATCACTCCATCTACAATCATTGAAAGTCCACATGTGCAGACGCAACATTGCTGACTGATTAGATTAGTCACTCTGATTAAAACCCTGTGCGTCCGTCTAATCTATGGGAATGTAAAGATTGAAGTTTCACTAATATATTTCCTTTTTTCCTCTCTCTCTCTCTCTCTCTCTCTCTCTCTCTCTCTCCTCGCCCCATGTGGTGACCTGAAATGTCCTGTCTCGTCTGCCGTATCAAGGTAAGAGAACGTTATCACAATGCCTGTTAGAATTTTGTTGGAAGAATTCATCAGTAGTTTCCTGGAGCTTTTTTCCGGGAGTGCGACCAGTGAACTCTCACACATGCACATAACGCATTCACTGCTCCGAGACGTCCTCGTTAACCACACGAAGCCTGTCGTACATACCGTGCAGGTGACGGCTAGTTTAGTCTGTATCGGGCTGTTGACCGGGGAAGACTGTTATTGTCTGTGTTCCCAAATCTGCCTCTAAACCTTTTCACACAAGTTCACAGAAAAGAATTTCACTCGGGGTTCAGTTCTTGGCTCAGCCTTACAAGAACAATGTACCTTGAGCGTCTTCATCCTGCTAGCTCAGTGGGAATTTATAATGTTCAAAGGAGTCCTACTTTAGCTTCTCCTGCATCATTTCTAGCAGAAAGCAGACATCTATCCTCCACCTCTGTTTTTTTTTTCCTCATCTGCTGCTCTCATCCTCGGTGAAATACCACTATTTGACTGTGAAAAGTGGATAGCAGGTGTTTCTTATATAAATAATTTATTTCTGATTAGCAGTGTCTGCATGGTGCTCAAAGTGAATAGTGGAAAGCTTCAGTTGCTGCATAACAAGTGTGTTTACTCTGTGGTGGCAGAAATGTCTGTTTACCCTTGAACATCTGTCATTAGGTTTAGGCAATTTCTCAGACTTTTATTGGGTCATAGGAGATGTCTTAGACTGTGTTTGTTTGGTGAATTTCCAGTATAAAGTTATGTTTTGGCTAAATTGGTTTTAAAATGCGTGATTGTTTCTGTAATATATTTTTTGGTGCTGTTTGAACAGCAAAAAAATCGCAGCCACCCTCCTCCTTGATTCAGTGTGATTTCCTATTGAACATCATAATTCTGCTTAAAAATCAAACAAAAAAGTGCTTTTCTTACTAACATGACTTTTCATGGTGCACATTCACCACAATATAAAATGAGAGCCATTGTAGCAAAATCTCAAATCATATAATTTCCAAATAAGGAAATTGTAAAATCCATGGAATCTAGAAAAAAAAAAGAAAAGTGTACTTATTTATGACACTACTAAGGCTCAGAGTATCTTATCAACACACTTTCTTTATCCACAAAGCACTAAAATTTTGACATCTTTACAAGTTTGTAAATGCTGAGGCCGTTAACATTTTTATCACCTTTTAAACAATGTCTTGAAAATGTCGAGAAACCCTGTGTCAAAGTTATGGTAACTGTAAAAAATCTGATTAAGAATTGTTTATACGGTTGCAATTACAATCAGGGTTAGGGTTATTTTAGGGCAAGTCTCCAAGTAGTTGGGAGCGAGCATGGACGTGGATGAAAAGAGTGCTCTGAGTGTATGAGTGTGTGTGTGTGTGTGTGTGTGTGTGTGTGTGCACATATGGCCTCGCATGACCTAGTTGTTTGTCCTCCTTTCTAATCCTCAGAAGGTTAGATTGAAATTCAGGTTAGGTTTTCTTTTGGCTAAAGGCAAGTGAGGATTCATTGTCTCCAGTCTAACAACTCGTGGTTCACGCAGGGCAAGGCCGCTGTTGGTTTAATAATATTGCAACACAGACCGGGCAGCCAAGCTGAAACGTATTGCATTACAATGTCCACCTCCATCTTACCCCACATTCTCAGGAACATGAATCCCACATGTTTCTGTCAGTTCCATTATTTTTGCAATGCTCAGTGTTGGAGAATTATCATAACCATAATCACATAATGTTCTGGCTTAATGAATCTCCCCAGTAGGCAAACAACATGCCCTTTTTGAAAATTGCAATATTTGAGTGCAGAGCAGTGGTGTGTTTGCTGTATGTAACAGCGGGCCTTGCTGATGACATACAGGTTGTACTTCTCTGTCTGGGAAGAGATGGGAGAGACGGTAAGGACGAAGAGAGCAGGTTAGAGGACATGTTAAATGCAAATATCTCTCCTCCCGTCTCCTGCGCTCTTGCAGAAACAATAGGCTGGATTCTGTTTGACATGGATGAGTAGTACGCTCTCTCTCTCTCTCTCTCTCTCTCTCTCTCTCCCCCTCTCTCCCTGTCTCTCCTCCTGTCTCTGAATACATTTCACAGCTGTCCGAGAGGGCTGAGGGGAACTTACTGCAAATATTAGCAGTCTGCAGCCGTGTCTTTTCTGGCAAACTGTTCTGAAGCTACAGAGGCATAGAGGACAAGATAGAATTGCAGTTTTTAAGACTAGCTAATGCAGATTTGGTAATGAGCGGAGGAGGAGGAGGGTTGAATTAATGCCAGATTCACGTCACAGTGGAAGGAGTGGAACAGGATCATTTCATGGCTATCACTCGGAGGAATTCAAGTGTTGCACTTGTTGGGATTCATCCTGGTGCTAGACAGATGGCTGCTTGTTTAAATCTGACATGACATGACCCGAAAGTTACATAGATGGTATTCATAGACATGTCAGAGGGGCATTTCCTCTTTACACCCTATGAAACGTAAGTAGAGAAGTCAGTTGTGAGGAGCTTTTAATCCCCTAAACTCTGCTAGACGAGAAAATCCAGATTGTGCTGAATTCCTAACAAAAGTCTCAACCTCTGCCTCGAGAGACAGTCTGGTTTAGTCCTTATTCAGGTCTCGGTAACTCACTTGTAATATGAGGCCTGGTAGCAGTTTTGGTAATTATTGCTCTGTCACATAGAGCTGTGGTGGTAGTTGCTTGCTTTGACCCACCTAGGCTTCACCCTTTTGCCCAAATTGACTTTTTCTGCAGATTGTCTCCCTTTAGATGTCACCTTCTCCATAATCAGTCAGCGACAATTTCAAATCAACTTCAGTACAATGTTGAGTTTGGCTATTTAAATTAATTTCTTAAATTTTGGGCTTTGAGTTAATCCAATTTATAATTTTCACTTCTGTTAGCTTATTGCAAATTAGAGTAACTTATTATTCCACATTTCTTACACAACTCCAAACTTTTACTTCTGTTAATTAAACTCAAATCTGTATGCTGCACCCACGCTTTTAGTTTTAAACATTTATTGTGTCAAGTCTTAATTGTATCCCTCTCAACAGCTTATTTCCACAAAGCCCAGGAACATTGTTTCTCATTACGTCCATTATGACTCAAGTGAGTTTGATTAGAAGAGTGCAGGAAGTGTTTGAATTACAAACACATCTTCATCATGGCTTGCATTGTTTTGATTCTGATTAGAGAGAAGACCGTCCAACTCCTCCGAGACGCAGGTATAAAAAGACACTTAACAGCCTCCACCATGTAACTTTGTTTTACATTAGAAAAAAGAAGAAGCTCTGGAGAATTTTAACCTGGGTCCAATGCATTCTGGGAAGTATATGTAAATAAGATAAGTGCTTCTTAATAACCTCAATGAGTGACCCTATGAGTTAACTAAACAATCCATTTAGGATTCATCAGGGCTCACTCACTTTCATTGAAATGAGAGAGAAGCTTTATATGTTGGCACAGTTTCAATTTGTATTTTAAATGCTGATCATTTAAGTTTCTAAGGTCCGAAAACAACAACCTGAAATTGTTATTTTATGCCAAAGAAGATGAGTTGCAGTTTTTACAGTACACAACCAGTAAAGGGAAATGTTGCATGACTAATTTTCCTCAGTTTCAGCAGATGCAAAAGGTCATACAAAGTCAATATCAGCTGTAGTGTCTTCTCATTTTCCTTTCATTGAATATTTACAGCTGACACCTTTTCATATGTAAATACTAAAAACGCTACAGGCCATTCTTTATTGCGATTGCAACTTAGACAACAGTACAAATACAAGATTCTGTGGCTTCAAAATAGATTGTAACTAGCTTATTTGCCGTAGTTCACCTGCAGTGACCTCATGTTGTACCTGGTGAACTGTGGAAAACAAACATTTTAAAGCTTTGCTGGAAGGGAGGAATCAAGGAAATGAAGAGAAGACGTTAGCTCCGTTGTTTTTTAATTACTGGAAGTTAATTTGACTTTATTTGACCCCCATCTTTCACGGAAATTTATGACCTCAGTTTAAAGTGAAAACACCAAATGTATTTGTCTTTTATTGGATGGATATTAATCCATATTTATTCCAATGATGTTGAGTTACGTCATCTCTGGATTATGATGTTCTTTCTAGTTTAAAATAATGCACACACTAACTGTGTCGTCTGTTGTAAATGGAGTCTACACGGCTATCTAGTGACTGCAGCTCTCCCACCACCCAGTGACTCTGCAGGTTCTCTAAACAGCGAGAGGCCGGCGTGAATGCATTACAAGACAGAATGGAGAAAGAGAACGGCACAAAAGATGGCTGTAATGCAATAAGAATGAATAAAGGGCTTTTTAATGAGGAGGCCTCCCTTCCGCTGACGTCCGCTTTGCCAATCCAATTGTTTCATTATTCTGAGAGGGAAGTAAGAGCAGCAAGGCTTCAAAGCGGGGTTTACTGAGGACTCAGGTTAACAAGGTCAAAGCACAATCAAATCTTCTGTCAAAAGGACATTTGTGATTATTTTACATCATGTAAAGGTCATCCTTCATCCTCTACCATCACTGCAGCGAACATCCACGGAGCTGGTTGATGTTTATATGGTTTTTTTCCCCCACTGGTCCAGGTACATTTGAATAAGTGGTAGATGTTTTAAGGGAACGCTTTGGTCTTTATTAATCTTAAAATGAACCAAATTTGCCTTGAACATCAAAGCATGTATGTAGTGTCTGTGATGTCAGCCATAGATTTCTGAAGTGAAGTGTTGAAAGCAGAAATTTAAAACTTTGTCAAAGGAATGGAAGCTCCAAAGGATCTGTGATGAAAAGTGCGAGCGTGTGAGGCTGGATGTCTGACAATGATACGCTGCGGCATCTGTCGAACAAGCAAAAACATCTCAAATCACTCTCCTTTTAAGTCTTAATATCACTTTAATGCCGTATTCTCAGAATCACTCCTTAACAAACATTTAGAACATTACCACCTCTGGTTGACAATTTTTCCTGCGTAAACTAATTTCATGTTTTTGTCAGAAGCCGTTGCGGTCTTGTTTGTATACACCCAGACTGCCACACTGAAAACACCTTGACATCCCAGATTCTCTCTTTCTTTCTTTTCCCCCCCTTTGTGTCCTTGTGTCCCTTTATACCTGTGCCAGTCCATGAGAAAACACAAACTGGTGTCCTGTGTCTTTGCATGTTGGCAGCTCAGCCAACAGAAATATATGGTTTGATGATGGTGGTTTGATGATAATTGAACTTAAAGCCCATATATGTAGTAGCTTTTGACACTTACTGACTTCAGTGGCTCAGAGTAGTAGCATCAGGCTTAGATCTCTCTAATAAGACTCTGATAATAACAAAACTCTGACGTTATTCATTTCCTTCAACACTTTGATTATGTCGGGTGTAATTTGCACTGCAGCCTTGAGGGGTCTCTAATGACAAACCATCTAGCTGCAACAGCTGGCCAACGATGAAAGTTTTCCGAAGCAGTCAAGTCAAAATTTTCTCCTCAGAGAAGGCCAGTCCCTCGAGGCCGTCGGCATTTTTTTTTAATGGCGGCATCCTTTTCTAGATTTTCACCTGCGCTGCAGAAAAACACCTGCGGATTCACCTCACATGCAAAAGGTCATTTGAGTTCGTCTTTAGTGCACACAGAGGAGTGGAGAGTTTCATTTCGGGAGCGTGGCTGCAGGGCATTGCGGGTGTTCAACTGGATTGAGTTATCAGCCATCTTTGTCCTGTCGCACAGCAGAGAGAGGGAGCAGTATGAATCCTGCAATCACAGATCATCCCCGGGTATAAACAGGCAGCATGTGCATGTTGAGCTCAGTGCATTAATTGGACGCTGAGCTTTTGTATCTGTGCTTGTGTTTTTCCATCATCCAGATATTCCGCCAGACCGAATGGGAATGGAAAACCAGAGCAACAAAGTTTTGTCAGTTATCAGATGATTGTTGCATGTTATTTGCTGAGAGCCGCTGCACTGCTGATTTGAGAGCTGTTCCTCGCTGGGGTTAAAACCCACCAGACCAAATCCTGGGCAATTTGCTGAGCTATTTCTCCCTCGCTTATTTTTTATTTCATCTGAACTTTTAGAGGTTCCGTTTGATTAGGATTGCTTTTGAAATTACTTTTGCTGGGACGCTTGCTAAGCATTCTCGAGTAGGTTGATACCACCTGACTTAATGTGTGATCATTTTGTTGAACACACTTCTTTTTTTTTGCGTTTAGATTTGGAAAGTGTTCTCAACCCAAGCTCTTAATATAATTCACTCATGCCACGTGTTCATTGACCGAATTATGAGTCATCCCTCCCTAATGAGGGCTTCAAGCAATCGTGGTTAGCCCATTCCAGTGGTTATATTAATCCTGGCAGATTGCACGTAGGTTCATCAGAGCTGTGACAGCCGGGAATTATGAATCCATCTCGTCTTATCAAGCAGACTCTGTCTGGGAAAACACAGAATGGGAATTATTTACTAAAAAGAACCACAACTGTGTTTTGACCCAGACAGCTGCAGCAAAAGAGAGAAAGAGGACTGTTGATTTTATCCCAGTTTTTTTACAGTGTTGTCACAGTAGGAGGGGATCACTTCACAGCCAGTATGACCGGAGGGGGGGGTGATTAAAGTGCCCATTAGCTGTTTCAATTCACAAATGGAGAGTAAAAACAAGCCTTAAATCAGGCAAAATACCCCAAATGTTGTTCCTGACAATAATACAGCCTTTTCTCAGTTTATCCACATGAACAAACATCCAAGTTTAACATATTCTTTTTTAAGTCTTTAAGTCTTTAGTCATGAGATATGGGTGGAGAAGTATGTAAAATAAGCCCATCGTTTAAACAGGAACACATTAACTTTTGGAATTAAGGCAGGTTTGCGTCCTTGTAAAATTGATGACACCACTGTAAAATGGATCTATTCACCGTGTGAGGGGATTTATTGCATTTGTGGTAAATGATTTTTACCCAGCAACCAGAATAAATTAAGCTCTGTTGGGATCCCACATAGTACATATCTGATTTACAGTATGTAGCTGGAACTGCAATATTGTGTTTATCATTGCCTCTCCCATGTGAGGCATCTTAAGTAATCACTCCCAGTTGATAAGCGTTCCCTTCTCATAAACAGAACATATAAACAGCAAAAATTGATCACAGCTTTTGTTTATGTATCCATCTCCTAATATGGCTGCGTTTCTGTAGCCGTCATATGCTCTCTTCAGAGCGAGGCACTTTGAGAGGTTTTTCTGTTCCAAGGCTGAGTTTTGCATGCTGATAAAAATCCTTCTTGAGCTCTCCAAAGGTCAGTGAGTGCTTTGATGTTGTTTGACAGCGGCGTGCGCACATAACCTCTACCTGTCCTAAGCAAGCACTTCTGACATTTTTCTCAAGCAATTGTGATGGATTGTCTGGGAAAGCAAAATGCATGAGCATATCATTCCTGGGCGAACGTCTGACCGTGACAGGGTGGTGTCTGCGGAGAGCTTCAGCGCTTCAACCTGGCATTTTGGAAGAAATATGGAGCTAGACAAGCTCATGGATGAGGAGTTACCATCAATATTCAGATGACAATTGTTTATCGTTGTTATTCTTTTGTGTGGGGGAATTAAACTGTCTGAGAGCACTTCACTTTCACTTTCCCCACATCATGTTTTTAACGCAACTTTCCTCACGCGTCTAATGGCGACCTTACGGTTGGAATTGTTTATACAGTTCACCTGCTACATGCATGGCAGTATGATCAGGAAACCACAGGCGCATGCTGTCTAACATTAACTACAGCACCGCCGTGAGAAACATTTTGGATGTGTGACTTCACCTGCTGGTTTCTGAGGGTTGGTTTTAAATGTTAGTTTCTTGCTGCTCGTCCTTGTTCAACCAAAGCTAATGAGGCTTCAGCAATCTGAGGGAGACAAATCAAGTGGTTATCTTCTACTCACACATTCTGTCATTTATTGCGGAAAGAGAATCATAAAAATTGAGCAAAGGAGGGAAAAGCGAAGGGGGAGGGAGCTGACCATGACTGACTGTGATAGACCGAGACACCTGTCAGCACCATTGCTTTAAAAATAACCTGTAGAATATCTCCTCACAAATGTGCTGAATGCATTTTCTTACTAAAACAAAGTTTAAAGCATATATTTTTCAAATATTTTAGAGAGCCACGTTCACACTGACCTGCTGTTTAATGAGATTTCAGTAGTAGTTTTTTACTTTTTCACATCTCATAGGTAACACATCTGAAAACACATCTTTTCATGCCATTCCCTGCACTACCCTGCTCTCTGATAAGCTCTAATTTGGCATCTTCCTCCTGTTCCTTTGAAAGACCTCCCTTGTAAATGAATTGCATATGTAAATGCTGCGAGCAGTGGGTTTATTGCAGAGCCTCGGCAGCATACCCTTGTTACTTATGACAAGCAAGAGGGAAAAAAATGCCAATTTGGATACTCTGAAATCCTTCTTCTTTAGGGAAAGGTACATCTGAGGGCCTGAGCCTGCTTCCCCTTTCTTTTATCATCATTCTCTTTTTTTCATACACTATATTGCCTCTCCTTTTATTCCCTCCCTCTTCCTTTTGCTTAGTTTCCCTCGGCTTTGTTCTTACCATCTTCCTCTACACTTTAACTTCGAATTCTTTCTTGTGCTGCTCCCCCCTCTCTCTCTCTCTCTCTCTCTCTCTCTCTCTCTCTCTCTCTCTCTCTCTCTCTCCTTCGTTTCTCCGTCCCTCGTTTCCTCTCTCCAGGGGAGTTTTGGATCAGAGAGGCATTTTGGTGCCAGGCTGCGACAATACTTCACGTTAATAAAAAGAATGGTTGGGAGCACAGTGGGAGCAGCACAGGAACATTTTTCCAGCTAGTTTGCCATGCCTTGTTTTGTTGTGGTGGGAAAGAGTCCATATCTTTTACTGAACTGCTCTATCATCATCAGAGGCAGCAGTTTGTGGCTGCTCTAATACTAATATTTTAGCTGCTGTTCAATTATTTGTGAACTTGAAAATGACCTTCTGGTTGTTGCATGACTCTAGTGAAAAGGATGTTGACTTGAAATTGGAAACAGAGATAGACAAATTCACAAAATTTGGCCTTCAGCAGCCCTCATTTTCAGACAGCTATCCAATGGGCAACTACCTGCACAATCACCCCTATTATTGAGTTAGTTCAGAGTTATTTGAGAACATGTAGAGGCAGTTTTTCAGTCTGCTAAACCATAGTTCAGCGTCTTCAAACATGAGTGACTCTGTATTAATCTAAGTGCTACATGTCATCATGCACGGCTCCGTCAGGGCTTGTCGGTAAGTCAAGAGGTTCCCATTCTTATAAATCCATCCACTCGACCCGTCGCACAACCCCGACACACTCTGCCCACTGTAATATAGTGTTTCTTCACCAAGCCTTTTACGTTCCGACATTATTCCACCATTTCTTTTTTAGATTGTCAAAATCTGTTAAACATGATTTTGTGCCTACACGCTGAATAATGAATAATTTAATAATAGCAAATGGCCATTAACTGGTGGATCCCAAAAAAAGAGACAGAAATAAGTTCTCAGAGATTATTTATTTAATTTCAGGCAGTTTAACATTATAGTGATATCGTTGATGTTTATATGCGTATTTATCTTATTATATATTTTAATGAGTTTAGTCTTAACATATTTATTCTATTATATGTTGTCAAGAGGATTCCTGCCAGGCTTCATTTTAGTATTTAAAAACAATGACAATAAAGAATCTATTATATTATGTGTATCAGTAGTGATTGTGAAAGTTATTATTTCTTGAAGGATATGCATTTATAGAGAAGTCACATGTTTTGAATAGTGACTGTACGGAGTTAATTGTCATTGAATGGCCCCTGGTCTGTGTGATCTGCCGATTCAGTCGGCTGCTGATCACACAAAAACATTCTCTTATCCAGCTAATATGGGAACAGCAGATAGCTTCACCACATTCATAATCATCCTTTGGATACATGTGTTATTTTAAATTTTGAGATTTGTAGTTAAATGTGATTTTGGAATAACACATCTGTTGTCACAGTGGAAGTTGAAGAATAAATTTGAGACATTCTTTTCATGATACTGAAATTACTTTGACTCTAAATCAATGACAATACCACAGTATGAACAGCACAGCAGCACATGGGACTTCTGATGTTTCTTTGGAAAAGCTTGTCAAAAACCAAAAAGGGAGAAACTTTGTTTATTCTGTCAGTGTTTACAATTAATACGGTCGTGAAATCACACCTCAGCAATAAGCTTGAAAGACATTAATAACAAGATAAGGCTATCAGCACATCATGCAGTTCTCAAACTGAGAATGCAAGGTGCCAAGTATATTCAATAAACATTTTCCTCCCTGTGCGAACTAGGAACATCCTGTCAAAGTGTAGCGGTCTCTACTTAAAATGATCAGCTGTGAGGAAAGGCCCGCTGGTCTTGGTCATTCTCTGAAGTCAGTAGCCGGCCATATTGTTATTCACATAGTGTGTTCAACTGCTGAAGACGTTGTCATAGCAACCGGTAGATCTGAACCGGTTGCTGATGTTTATTGAGAACAGTTTGTGCGTGCGTGCAAGCGCGTGTGCGTGTATATGCAAGGTGAGGCTGATGTCTAATTGTTGGAGATGCTGACCCCAGGGGCTTGTCATCCGAAAAACGCTGATGACACACTGAATCGCAACAATGCAACACCTCTTTTTCTTTTTCTCCGGGCTTCCCATAACATTCAAATCACACAGACTAGATTGGGATCATTAATTCTTGAAAAGGAAGACGTCATGGAAGGAGAACAGAAGCCTGTTGTCTCCTGCCTGAAGCAGAAATGTGTCTGTGATCTAAAAACTGAATCGCTAAAAAGTACACCAGGGGAGAGTGTGATGTCGAGCATAAATTTGCATTCTAAATTGTTTGTGCTTGGTTTATAATCTTTAAGTGAGTTACTTATCTAGAGAGCATTGCCAGACAGATCACTTTTGTATAAGTTTTGATTTGTTGTCTGAAGCAATTAACAGTTACCCATGAAAGTGCTTTTTTTTTTTTTTTATGTCGAGGCCTGTTTGGTGTGGCTGGTTGTTACATAACAATAACAACAGTAACACTCGAGGACAGACATTGAACTGTTGGGTTCAAAACAAATATTTGGGTCTGTATTCATCAAATATCTAAGAATATAAATATGGATGTTCTAATGAGCCGACTTGGAGAGGAGAATAAGGCACATTCATTAAGCATCTTTACAGCTAAGTAACCTTTAAGAGCAGCTGTCAAGTGATCACGTGTGTGCTCAGCAAGGAAAAGCCTATTAGACATTAGGATTCAACAACATGACAGTGTTCTATCAGAAGCACAACAGTTCACACCAAGGCATAAGTGATTTTTGAATGGAGGTGAAGGAAATACAAACATTACTTATGCACTTCAGGTGACGTCCTCCCCTAGGGTTTGCAACAGGTGTGCAATTGTGCTGCTCTCCAGATGCACTTCTTCACCGCGCTTCCCTCACGACACTGTGTCGCGTTTTAAGACTGATGGCTGTGTGACACAGCCCACTTCTCCCAGATTGTTTTCTGAAACTATAATAGCAAGGTAGTTTACATTTACTGCTTCCCCAGCCTTGAAATCATGCAGACTTGGGGGAGTGAGGAGGGAGGAGTTGGGTTGCGGTGGGGCATTGAAAAGATATTTTTTATGTCCAAAAGCTCCGCTGAGCAGAAGACATTTTTTACTCATGTTTAAAAATGTAAATTCAAAATGTATTAAAATGTATTAATAACCTAGAGAAAACGTTGGATGACAGTAACATCACTGATACTGCAGTATTTAAATTTTAATATAGATTATTCAGTCTGATCCGAGGATATCAAACAACACAAATAAAACAAGTTGCACCAAACACTAACAAATCCAAGGTGGGATCACATGTTGGATTCAAGTTTGTTTTATAGGTGATTGAATCTTGCGTCTTGATCTTGTGTGTGTAGACTGGCGTAGACTGTCTAGTATCCGTCATCAAAGACACTGTGTTGAGACCTTACTGGTGTCAACAACACTGTGGATTACAGATCATTTGACACATTTATTAATGCCTTTTTTATATGCTGTTAGTGTTGGTCCTGATTATCAGTTTCCAAACAGGTCCCGATACTGCGTTTTTGATAGTGGGGTGGTTTACAGTATTATGTGTAACCTTACTGAATGCAGTGTAGATCAAAGAGCTACAAAAACAACCTTGAGTGTAAACATGTGTGCACCTAATGCATGATAATACCTGACTGTTGAACCCTTCTTTGGATCAGTGGCCCTTTCTTCTACACTTTTCTTTTAGATCTTTTAATACTGCACTGAGATGCAATATGAGACCAGTTTCAGCGCCGGTGTGATGGCAAAACTGAAAAACCGAGCTCAAGTGAATTTACTCATAGAGCTGCATCAAGTATTATTAAGTTCTGTGGCCTTGTTTGAGGTTAGAATTATATTCTGATCTGGTATTGAAGTAGAGCAAGCTGAGCAAAGCTCACCCATAATGATGTACTCCGCTTTCTTCCAAAGTCCCTACTTCCCATTACAGCAACGCTGCAACTCAGCATCTGAAACACAGACAGACGACATCCTCTTTCAGGGACTTACAGAAACTTCACAAATGAGAAAGAACAATTATTTATACGAAAATCATCTGCTACTGCGACAGTTAAAGTCTGGTTTGGTTTCTGGTTGGTAACGGTTCGGGAAAGATTATGGTTGCAGTTGGAAAGAAACCGATATTGACTAAGACGTCAGGATAGAAATAGTGACCTCCAGTGTTAGTCACAGGCTTCGCTGTCCCATTGGTCCGCACCGATCTCCCTGAGAGGTTTATACCAGCTGGTGTTATAACAGTATCATGCTACTTCTGCCTTTGTTTTGGACAGATGAGTCATAATTCATATGGCCACTAGAGGTCCTTGTCAATTAAACATAAATGTTGATTGTTACAGCCGATTGATCAAATGACTTGTGCTTTAATTTTCCTTGTGAAGGCAGTCTCTCTAAACTTCCCAGGAGAGTAGTCTAAAGCAAGTTTGTATTTGCCTCATTTCACACTGTTGCGAGATGAAAATATGCACCAGGCAATGACATTTTTAGAGGTTAGCCGGTAAATCAAGCCCTCAACCTGCGAACACAAATATAGTGCAGCTATAATACGCTTGTTGATACGCTTGTGAACCTTCCATGTATTCAATCAGTCACCAAAAAGCTTTTCTGCCTCAGCTTACACATTGCTCACTGGTTTGTGACTGACATACAACAACGGACTAATGCAATACAGTGCTCTGTTGGGCAGAAGGACATCTCGTCTGGTCAGATTTAATTTTGTTTTCTGATTAATAATACCAGACAAATTGAACCCTGCACTGTGTTGTTTCCATAATTGCATGAGAGGGATCAGGGGCGTTGTGATCGAGGTGGTGATGGGGGCAAGTGATTAAAAAGCAAATAACATAAAAGTGGAACCAGTACCTTGATGATCTAATAATTGAGATGTTCCCATATGGGGTCATTTTGGGGTGTTAGGAGGTTTAATGGACTAGCATAAAAGCCGGCGTCTGGGCCGCAGGATATGGCTCATAAGCCATCGGCAAGCCCTCCAATGCCTGGATCAATGAAGAACAAGGCAGCACAAGCCCATTAGTGGATCACTGCAGCTTCAAGCTACTGTGAAACTCTTTCTAGACTCACACACATATACACACACACACACACACACACACTTCACGAATGGCCAGCTTTATTTATCTGCTCTGTCAGATGAATCAATAGCCTCTGATTTGATAGCAAAACTGCACTGATCATCATCCATCCACACAAGCACACAGACACGCCCACACACACACCTTCAATCCTTTCCCTTTTTAAGCCCTGGGAGAGCAGCATGTGTGTGAAACCATTCAAATGAGCAGCGGATCGTGGCTGTTCCTGAATTCTGCGCAGATATTCGGTACCGTTTTAAAAAACCTTGTCTGATCGCAGCTTGAAGAGATACTGTACCTTGACATTTTGAATTTCTGTGCCTTCAGTGAGGATCAGTGACAAAAGCTAATAAGCCATTTTCGGGGGGAACAGCAGGGCAAAAGCTGAAACTCTCTTCCTGTGACTGTGAAAAAAGTGATCTGAAATTCAAAATACCAAGCTATTACATGGAAAGCTCTTATGCTTGTACTGTCTCTTATTTCACCCCCGCTATGCCTGAGCTCGTGATCTAACAAATCCCAGGTGTGAAAGTGATAGATGGACATATAGCCTTGCAACAAATATAATTTGCTCCGTCTTCTTTTTTTTTTGGAACCAAATGAATATCCTACTACTAGATAAATGTGGTAATTGCATTTCCTCACTACATCACCGATTACGTCTTCGAGTCATGAGAACTTTTGCAAAAGCAAGTAAAAGTAAAGCCTCAAACCCCTGAAATGAAAAAACAGGTGAAATATATATTTTACAATAATAATGATGTAATTTATTTAATAGCTAGTGTGGTTACTGTCTGTCCAGGCAAGAATTCAACCATGGACTTTACAACTAGCCAACTAGATGACATTATCGTGGCTCAACATTGGCAAGGATTACTCAAATTTCTACCCCTGCCAACACAGGGTAAACATTAAAAGTTGTCACGTTATAAATCGTTGGTTCAATACGGCAAACGTCATTAAATGTTGCCTCCATTGTCAATAAGTGTGCAAATTTCTCTTTGCCACTAATGATAAACATCGAGTTAACGTTAACAATGACCGTTGGTTTCAAAAGGGGAAACAATCGATGGTCTCCCGTGTCATAGTCGTGTGTTTTATGGATCCATTCCTGTTGCTACTCAACAACAAGTATTCCAAGTATTCATTGTGAATTAGTGTGGGGTTGTTGCTGATCGTGGCAGTTGTTGTCTTTGCCATTTTATTTTTAGTTTAGTTTAGTTAGTTTCTTCAGGGTTTATTTTTCAGGAGATTTTTACCAGCACCCGAATTATCCGCAGAGGTCTCGACCTCTCCAAAAACAAACAGACCCGATAATTAAAACCAGTAAAAACACTGGATGAAGCAGTTTCATGTTAAAAATCTGTGTTTCTCTGATGCTCTTAGGTGGATGCAGGACATCAGGAGGGGCTGTTTGCTCAGCTTGTTTCTCTGATAACTTAACATCCAGACATCTGATGACTAAAGTCCTCCGTGGTTAAAGGTTATAGTTAGAAGGTTGTAAGGTTATAAAAAGTGACGGTGACGTGACTTGGAAAAGTAAGGAAGTAGTCGACTGGAAACGTTTTAACGTCCAGCCATCTGTCCGACAGCCGGCGCTTGTGAAATGTAAGCTTATGTCAGGGCTCACTATATAACTTTGTTTGCTTTTATCATCCACACTTCAACTGACACCTCTGCTCCTGGTGCCTGCTCTTCAGTTGACTACTTTTTTAAAGCTTCAGATTCAACTGGCACTTCACTTTCTTTTGGTGCTTGCTTCACCCGCTTACAACATAAGCAGACAAACTTTTCATTTCTTTAGTAAGTTCAGCCCTTTTTGGTTGTTTATGTCCTTCTTCCATTGACTTCTTGTTTGAGACATGAGTTACTGTATCCTTGTCCTGTTCACTCTTAACAGTTCTGATAGAATAAGTTTATATCCCCTTTAATGGCAACTATATTGACATGTATTGCATGATAGGAATGTATTTTCTGAAGGTTCAGCTGCTTTGATTGCATAGACCAGACCACCCTTTCTTCCTCTGTGCTTTTAAAGGGTTACACTTATATGAAAAAAGTGAATCAGAGAAGAATGACAAGACATAGAGGGAAACATGCGGTGGCTGACACTTGTGCCAAGGTCTGTTGGGGGCAGTTTGACAGTAACTTTACAGGAACTCTCAAGGTTAAACAGATTCTCTTTCAATGAATAAAGTGCCCTCAGTGTAAAAAACATGGGTGACTTTCGTCCTCGAGAAATTACATTCATGTACAACTAAAGTGCAACAGCTATGTAGGAAATGTAACTGCGCTTTCTATTAACATAATGAGAACGTGTTCCTAATTATTCATATTTGGCACGTCGCAAATATGTTGATACTGAAAATATCAGTAAAATGGTCACGGTTGGCACGGTTGCGAACTTGTGAACTTTCAGTGAAAACTGTTTTGAATCCAAAGTAGGTCATTTGTTTGATTTGTGTTTTTGTAAATGGGGCGGGGGTCATAGGTCCTAATGCACATAATTTTAAAACAAGACAACGATTATCTAGTCTCTCAGTCACGGTGGAGTAATGCAAAATGAAAAGCAATGGATTGACATTGAGTATTGATTAGATATTCAATTTAAAAAGTCGCTTAGCTGGACATAATGGAAAATATGGAATGCACATCTTAGTAAATGATAACCAAGTATTCAGCTAAACCGTAGTAAAAGTAGTATTTTGTATTTGAAAATAGCTTATATGGTACACGCGATAGTTTAGGTTAGTTAATTCTTAGTAGCTAACACCAAGACAAACACAACGATGTGTTTAAACCAGTTATTTATGGTATGTTTCCATACCCTTCGAGAACTTAAACCATCATCAATCTGACAGTGTTTTGTTAAAGTAAATGATGTTAAATCCAATTTGATTCAGTGACTCCTTCAACCAAGACACTGCGGCAACTTTCAATGCTCAGTCTTGATTTTGCTCCAAGATCCTTTGTTGTTGTTGTTGTTGTTGTTGTTGGTTATACCCAGAGCTATCGCCACCACCTCAGGTCTTCATCAGAAAATGGAGTTTGCTCTGTTTTAGTGGAGTTACTGGCTCAGTTGCCATCAAGTTCAGTAATTGAATAAATGTACTTTATGTTCCACCTTTCACCAGTGTCTCATAATGTGGACTTCCTCTATGTACTTTTGGCTTTGGACTTTTCAAAACAGAACTAGCTGTCCCACCTATAGACTAACACTGTAAGTCACATCAATACCTCAATCTGTAGCATACAGAGGCAGGGCTGCAAATGTGGGCAGTATTGACTCTGCTCTACCTCTCACTCTCTGATGGTGTTTTTTTTTTTTTTCCTTCTTTTTTTTTTCTTTTTTATCTCTGAATACGGAACAGCCAGGATCAATAATTTTCCATTAGCAACAGCATGGTGATTGGATGGCTGTGTGGTAACAGATGGGCCAGCTGCAAAACAATGGGCAGTGGCCACAGCCACTTAGTTAATTACAAGATATTTGGTTTAATTCCCCCCTGAGGATCAAAATGGTGAAGGTTGAGTTGACATCTCTTTGACTAACAGAAATACTGCCCCTGTTGAAAGCCCCTTTTTAACATTCAAGCAGGAAGGAAACCACACTGGATTTTACTTATTCAGTGCACTTTCTATTTTATTATGATCCCAGACAGCCACAGGAAAAAGCAATATTAAAAGACAATGGCAAGGCAGTAACCCTTGGTAGTATCTTTCCCACACACCCAACTAAGCGTAAAGACATAAAAATAGACAGTTGTTTCAGTAGAACTATGCTTTGCTGACCTGCTTTGAGTGCGGGTGAAGAATTGACTGAGATTGAGAAAGAAATGGAAAAGAAAATGAAGATGAATTCGCTACAGTGATGGAGTGGTGGGTCCTGAAACGTCTGAAAGATGCGTAACTGAAGCATCACACAGCTTCACCCCTGCCGTCCTGCTGGCTCATATGATTGCACACTGATCAGTTTCACACCTATGCATAAATACTATTAAAGAATTTTGAAGAAGTTTAAAGGCACCACTCCATCGTCATCATAACAAGCTTTAATTTGCGTATCCATGCATAAAAAGTAGCGTCGACCATCCATATTTTGCTTTTTAGCAGTCTTCTTGAGGTTCTTTTCTTAACTCTATTTTTCCACAATAATCTAAAGAAGGGAAGCTTTGTGTGCATGTAAACATAGTCTCAGGATTTGAGAGATACTTATTGATGAAATACCTTTTCAGAAGGAGTACTTCAAGATTGTTTACATGGATTTAGGTGGAGCATGAGAACCAGACACTGAAGAAAGGTTTGTTTTTGACTTTATACTCAATGGTAGGCTTGGAAAACATTTTTCTCAAATAGCTATTGTTGAAGATATGACCTTTATTAGCTGCAGGGGTGACTTATTCATCACTCAGTTGCATTTCTGTAAAAAAAAACAAAAAACAAATGTATTGCTTTTGTTTTGAAGTCATTATTGGGTTTTTAAAATGCATGGTACGTAGCAGCAGAATACTTTCTTGTGTTCTCTTGAAGTCCACAGACATACAGAGATAGACACTACAGATACCGCATTCAAAAAAGATGGTTAACAGGGAGCGAAGTAACCAAATTTACATGGGAATTAACAACAACAACAACAATCCCATAGAGACATCCAGACCACAGTTAGTCCACCAACCAGTCCTGAAATGATTTCCACAGTTCCATCAACCTCTTTCTTTACTACCTGGAACATTTCGCACTGTTGTACAGTATCTTAAAATAATAATGTAACTGAACTTTGAAGACGTCAACTAAAAATGTTTTTTCTGTGTAGTTGGTATGTTAGATGCGTTCCCTTATAAACAGTTTAGGAAGCAATGAAATAGTTGAACCAAATAGCCGACCTGAGGATTGGCCCGAAAATGATGACACTTCTAGCGTTGTTTAAAACGTATCCATTTTCAGTTTTCTCAAACTGTCCTAAAGCCCCCTGCAGTAATATTGGAGTATTTGAAGAATCAATACTTCTAATTGGAAGATTTGAAGAATAAGTGGAAGGAAGTAATTGCTTGACTGGAACAACTGTAAAGTTTTTGTTCCTGCGGTAATTCGAAGTAATTTATGATTGCTTTGGTGTTACACGAACCGTGTCACATTATCCATTATTATTCACAAGTAATGTGTTATTTGACTTTTTAGTCTGAATCAAAAGATGCCATCCAGGGGATGAGGTGCAAATTGGAGTTTTGATGAGGCTCCCGGATTTGGAAATGCACAATAAGCATACAGAGCTGGATAACAAGGATTTCAGGCGAGTCACCATTCACTGTCCATCAGCAGCTTCATACAATACAGGTTCTTGTCATTAGCACAAAAGAAGAGAACATCAGCTCGTGTTATCCAGCCTGTTCAATGGGGATTTTTTTTTTTTTTTCTTTTTTTGAAGGGGGGTTGGGGGGTGTTACGAGTTTCTTGAAGAGTGGAGATAATCTGATTAGTAATGTGATACACCGCCGGAGGGAGGGCGGAAGCACCGAAGCCTTCTGAGGAAAGAAAGTAGTGCACATCTCTGCTCACATCTCCCGAAAAAAGGAGGTAAGTAGCGAAGTGTTGTATTATGGGAATGATAGACAACAGGAACAGTTTTGTTTTTGTTTTTTAGTTTTTTACCCTTAAGAGGGTTTTGTAATTTCTATTTCTGGGATGCTCCACTGGGCCGACAGGGATTGGCACTTTCACTGTTTTCTGTCTTTACATGAATATTTATGAAGTACATAGATAGTATACTGTCATCAAACTGGTAACTTTGTGTAACCACAGTCTGCACCACCACCTCACATTTTGTAGTTCTATAGTGGTTGAAGCCAAAATTATAGTTTTCACATTCTCCAGCAAGCACCAAATGAAAACACAAAGACTGACACTTTTCTTTTTAAGGCCTCGAGGCAGTGAACAGCAGAACATTTGAAAGTGAGTACATACCTTTGATGCCCACTAACAATTCTGGGTTGACTTTTTCTCAGTATGGAGTGAAAGATGCAACTTGATGCAACAACCATTTTAGACAACAGGGAAAGTCTGGCATCTTTTTCTACAGGCCACTTTGAGACAGTCATATCGAACGTTATTTGTTTAGTCTGTTTTTTCTTTATCAGCTTTGCTCGGCCACGGAAGAACCCGACAAGACAACAGCACTTTAATTCTGTCCAATGGGGGCCGACCGTCTTTGTCGTGCATGTTATCAGCTCTGCACACAAGGCCTACGTCCAGCTTGGTCTGTTGTAGTTCATTTATTTGCAGGGAGTTGGTGGATTTATGGTTACAAGCAATCAAGTTGGACAATCAAGAATTTTGTAGTGCCGTTAATTTAAAAGATCTCTCGTCCCAGCAAAATATTGGTATGTAGTTTACTGAAAAACACACACATGAATGTAGTGTACATATATATATACACACATATATACATACAGTACTGGTGAAAGGTTTTAGAACACCAGTTACTAGTTCAGATCCAATGAGTAACCTTAAATGATACGAAAGTTAGCAGTAAAAAAATAAATAAATAAAATTAGGTCACTAAAAACTGAAAAGTGAAACTTTTCAGAATTACTTAGAAACCCTCTGTCTGTACAAAAGCAGTGTTGGAACAAACTATGTGCTCTGGTGCATCATTAGGACAAAACAGCACTGCAGGAAGTGGTTCTGTATATTGCTATCAGAAAAGTGAGACAAAGGCGAGTAACAAAGGAAGACAGACCGGTTGGTCAGGGCTTCATCCTACAGCAGAATAATTTTGATGCCATTTACTGTTTTGTTGCTAGAAGATTGGGAATATTTGTTTTTGTTAATGAATAATTGCACTTTAACATCACCCTCCTTCATGAGCTCTCTGTGCAAATCAACCTGTTTTTGTGTGAGGCTTAAACCAGGTGATAACAGTCAGAAGTGTTCTGCATAATTGTATGCATTTGGCTGCTGTCTGTAATCACCCTGGACTTCACCGCAGGCAAAACAGAGCTGCATGGCAGGTCAGGCTGCTGGCTGTGGGGAAGGACTAGTCCCAGGATGGACTTGTAAAATTGAAAGCCTGAGTGCTTCAAGTGTTAATGATGTTCACACAGACCTTTTGTAAATATTTTTTCTTTAATGTTTCACGCAGATTAACATCTAACTGACATTTGTAGATTTATTACATGAATATAAAGTAATGAAACGGACAGCTTCACTATTTACTGATTTAAAGATAAAATAACAATCTGTGAGAGAGCGGGGACGATAATTATGCAATGTAAAAGTCTCAAAACAGTAGCAGAGCAGGAAGGGGGGGCATATGACTCACTGAGGTATGTCAGTGAAGATAACACATGGCGCACAAGTGTGCAGGGATGGGTATTACTGGTCGTTGCAAAAAACTCATACAATGAAGTTAGAAGAGATCCTAAGCTTATGGCAGCTTGCAGCAGTCAGCTTCAACAGTTTACCTTTTTTCCCCATATGCTGTCTTGTGTGAAAAGACCCAAAGGGAACACTATAAGCGGACTACTTGATTATTATAAGGGGATTATTTAAACAGCATGTATAGGAGTGATTCTGTCCAAAGCTTTTTGATCCGTATAAGCGGTTGATCACTGTAACTGGAAGCAGTTTCCACTGTGTGTGGAACCTGGTTCTTATTCCCACATAGTCTCCAAACGTCTGTTGAAATGTCTATTAAGATTAAAGTCATTGTGTGTGTAGAACTACTGAATCAAAGGTAGCTTGACTTGCAATTTGGCCTGAAAAGCTCTTCAGAATTCATCCAAGATGGTTCATCAGAACATTTCAGTGACTGGGATTGTGTCTCAACAATTAGCTGTGGTTTTCAATTGTCATAATACATCTGAGAACATCCAAGGATGATTCTCCATTAACCCGGGTAACAATAAGCACCAAGCATCAAGGCCATCTGTTGTCACTTGTTGCAATGCCTGATTGTCAGGAATGAAGGACGAAGACCTGTAATGTACCTTTAAAAGAATAAGAGAGAGTTTAGTGCCCAAGTTGTGTGTGTGTGAGAGAGCTAAAAAAAACTAATTATAAATTGCTATTCATTTCTATCATAAGTGACTTCAATGATCTATTCAGTGATGTAAGAATGCAGGTTTCTCCCAGTCTTTTCAGAAAATATTTTACATCAAAAATTCATGGAGAACCTCCTCTAGTTCAAAAGAGATGTATCCATTAGAAGAATTTAGCAGAGAGATGCTACAAGACAAGCAGAGGCAGATACACAGAAAAAGGCTTTACTGTGTAGAAACGGTGGCATTTTTAGAATATCTTGAATTATTAAATCAGGGAGCAGTAAACCCAAATCCAGGGCTGCATTTGGTTCCACGTAAAAACATCTGCTGCAGGATGTTGTCTTCCCCTGAATCAAGGGGGGGGAATCCTCAAAATACCCAGATGAAAGATAGCTGTCAGAGTGCATATTTTTTTCCTGATTCATGTCAAGCAAAAGGAGCAATATCCTCTCTTGATTTCTTCCCTTCCAGCACTGGATCCAAAAGTGTGGCAATTCAGCACAATGCAATATTAATGTAAGTCTGTTGTGGTAAGGAACTGTGCGTTTCACTTTCATCATCTATAGACACCCACTGCTTTCACCAAAGGGAAAAGAAATCGGATACTTCTTTGACTTACATTTGAAATGATTACAGAGTTCTGTCACTGCAATTGTGCGATCTAGATCTAGTATTATGGGAGGATACTTCCATAGTTGTTTTTTGGCCATATTATGCCTTTATTAGCCAGTGGAGATAGACAGGAAATTCAGGGAGAGGGTAGGAGTCAAACTGGGGACTCGCTGCTCGGGGTATATGAGCCAATGTGTTAAGAGCCCTAACCATTCGGCTGTCAGGCCGCTCTGCTTACTTCCTTATATATCATGCCCTTGTTTTGTTGTTCCTTGCTTTATTTTGTAACATCTATCCATGAAATTGCCCTTGAAATATGTAATTCTTCAATATAATGTTTGATAGTACAGTTTATTTATGTTTATTTTACTGTATTTTCTGTAATGAACTCTATATCAATCGCTACAGTCAATACTTTTGGCCTATCAACACATGCTGCTGACGTTGTTTGGTCTAGGCTTTCATTCGGTGTTCAGGGCCTTTTGATTCCATCCTCAGATGTCTCGCCGTTGTTCCCGCGCTGCAGTCCAGAAAGCCTTTACTACTTGCATTTAACAAATTTTCCTCACTTGGGTGATCACTCAAGGGAAGGCGTCAACGGTGGACAATGTGATGTCACAGGTTCAACGTGCATGTTTTCAGTCCATGCTTCAAATAGTCAGGGAGGGAATTAAGCGCCAAGCTGATCTCAAACTGGGAGCTTAAGAGAAAGCTTTAAACGGCCATCGAAACTGCAGGAGATAAGTTGGATGAAAGCATTCAGACAGTTGTAGCCCCATGTCTCCATCTCGGGAGAAAACAGCAGAGCCATAGATTTATCTCTTTTGTCAGGATTCTTATATGTTGTCTTCCTCATTTAAGTTCACCCCACACATTGTTTTACTCTTGCTCCTGTTGTCTGACTCTGTATATAAACTGTATTGGACAGGGAGGCTTTACCTGAGTACAAGCCAGAATTGGTTTGAAAGTTATTGGTATTGATCAACAGCCTCACTGATATAGTATGCTCATTTCGTGCCATGACACAGTAAAAAAAAAAAAAAAAAAAAGAAAAGAAACCCACACTTACAAATGTGCATTGAGTGCTAATTCTGAACTTTATGTGATGATAATGAGATTTTCAAAGGATTGCTTAATTGGTGCTTTTGGTGTGTGAGGGGTGAGGATCCATTTATAGGAGCAGCACTTAATTTCCCAATCCCCGAACACTGGTGCATGATGGCAGTGAAGAAGTCTGGGTGTCTTTTCAGAGGCAGTGTGCTGATGCAAATGCATGCTGGCATTTGCTGACAATGGAAAAAATCAGCCTCTTATGTTGGCTTGATGAGCCGTCCTGGGAAAAAAGGGGAGAGCTTGCAGACTGGATTCACTAGTGCAAGCTGCGACTGCACACTCTCTCTGTTCATCACCCCGAGAAAGCATGATTATCTCCCCCTGAGTCATCCCCCCCC